>NC_064620.1:104374469-104677500 GCF_023898315.1 Schistocerca nitens | reverse complement strand
CGTGGTGCCGTTGCTGCTTTAATCCAAGCTCCGACATAAGTTACTTGCGAGGCAAGTAGCATTATTAGTAAGCTGAATGCGTGCAGGCCTGTAAGGACTACAAAATTCCAACATGTCTTTCAAACGAAGCAAAATTCCATTATTCCTCAACAGCAGAACATTACCGAAAATGTATGCGGACTGCAGACGTTGACAGGATACTAGCATTGGTGCTAAAGTTTTAAAATAGACAATGAATCTAAAAAAAACCGCAATGATGATGCTGGCCAGTCCGGGATCCACGATATTTCCCAAACAGGGCAAAAAACTCTCGAGTGTTTGAGACAGGATGGCAAAAAATTAAAAAAAAACATGTTTGAGAAATAAGTTAATTTTATAGCACATATCTTTCTGAGGAGATTGATACATAAAACATATATGTTTGAGGAAATGTAAGACATTTTATTTGGTCTTAAGCGTGCCAAAGTGCAGTGTCACACCTCTTCACATAGCATTCTTCTATTGCACGTCACTGTATTTCGCTCTGAGGAATTTAAACAGGTATATTTTGTAATGAAAGCTATCAAACCTATTTTCAGGACAGTGGAAATTAAAATGTCCTGTGGTGCCTTTGCTGCTCCCAGTCAACCTGTTTGACTGTACAACTGGCCCATAGTAGTGTAGCCTTCTGGCAAAAATTTTCTGTCAAAATTTCATTTTCTTGGATACACCGAGAAGATAATATGTAATCTTTCTTACCTGTTATTCCTGTTAGCCGTTTACTTTCACTCTGGTAGTCTGAATCTGTGGATTCCGCTAATAATTATAACAAGACCGATCATTCGCACATCCAGTCAACCATATAAACAAAGAGCGATTGGAATTCACACTTTTGGGTTTATTGGGCTCATCTCGTATAGCCTCATCCCCTATTGTCTGCGGGAAAGTTTTTTATTTCTACATGTGACAGGGATTCCCCTAGCAGAGAAATCACGTACACTATGCATGCTTTCAAAAATTGACTTATGATTCGTTCAGAAATCAACTTAGAATATGTTAAAAAAATGTTCCGAAACCAACAGGGAAGCGTTTTAAGATGATATGAATAATCGATAGACCAACGTACGCTGGATGCTAGGCACTTTGTGAAACAAGGTTGTTTCAAGGATGCGAATTTGGCGGCCCCTGTAATTACCGCCCAAGGCAGATACCCCCCCCCCCTCCCTAGACCAGGGCCTGGTGCCAATAAAGAAAAGAAAAATATAGTGAATCTTCAGAGACTAAAAACTATAAGAAGTCTACAAGGTAGAAATGGGAGTAACAGTTGGCTTAAAATTATAGTGGGAAAATTCTGTTTCTTCATTACATTTTCAAAACTGTCAAAAGACAAAGCCACAGCTGTCTGCAAATGGCAAAAACTTGGTAATATGGACAGTGTGTTCATAAGTTTGTGAACTCAAGGTGAAAAGCAAGGGACGTTTGTGTATCGATTAGTTGGTGTTTCTGCTAATCGTACCAAAAAAATAAATTATAAAATCGGCGCTCATACGAAGTGCATATCACCCATGAAATGCATAGAAATCATACGTAGCAAAGAAAGACAAAGTTTAGAAAAATGCATGAGTGAATGTGAAAATTTGTGGAGAAAGCGACATCAATAAAAAGGAATCACAGCTGATTTGTTGTTGAAATCTGCATATATAATAGGTAAACAGAAATAATCATTCAAATCATATCTCACAGTAATCAAGCTACAAAAGTTTAATGATTTATCAATCAGTAATATGCTTCAGTCTAACAATGCATGACGAAATATCTTATGTTTATAGGGGATGAAATGAGAAACAATCTCACTCATTTGCTTAGTAGTAGTCGTAATAGTAGTAGTAGCAGCTTTATTCATCAGTAAATCTCTTTTAAAAAGGATAGAGGACATGTCAAAGTATTTACAAGCTTAGATCATTTTAAAATAAGCTAATTCATATAAACAGACATTTACAGACTCCTAGTTAGAGACAATCATTAGATTTACTCCTGGTATACAATACTTTTTTTTTTACAAATAACTTATTAAATAATGTAAAGCCACACTGTTCACTCATATTTCACTATCAGTCACTGCACACACTATACACACATTGTTTCATAACACTTCACTCACTACACACACAACACACACTGGTGATCTCTGGGCCAGTTTATGTACCACAACTTCCCATTTGCTATCCTGAAAAACTGAGTCAGCATCCCTCCATAATGAGTGAAATGTTGAGCTCGAGAAGAGAAAGAGGTGTTAGTGTTGTGCTATGCATAGCTTGGGGGTAAGTTTTTCTAGAAAAGGAGGAAAGAAGGATATAACATATTGTGAAGGTGTTATGTGGAATGTTGGATGTTTTATAATCGTTATTATTATTTATTTGTATACCTTTTTTTACCAAACCCCTACTCTGTTTTATCTAAGTAATACTTCAGTGTCTAAAATGTATTACATATCAGGTACTTTTTAGCTGCCTTTTTAAATAAGTGTATTTTTACGATTTCGTTAATCTCTTTTGGCAATTTATTGTACAGTTTCATTTCTTGGTAGAAAATGCTGTTTAGAGTTTTATGTTTATTTTTTCTTGGTAAATGTAAGTTGAGTCTCGCTCTTGTTCCATGGTCACGGACAGAGTTGTTTGTGCAGTAATTACCAATGTTATTTTTGATGTGTAAAAGTGACTGGTGGATGTATTCACATGGAGCAGTTGAAATCCCCAGTGTTTTGAACAGATCTTTACAATGATCTCGACTACTATTTTTAGTTATTATTCACATGGCTCTTTTCTGGAGTTTGAAAATTGTGTTCACATTTTGTGCATTTATTCCTCAAAAAAGAATTCCACAGCTAAGAATTGAGTGTACATATGAATGGTATGTAACTTAAAGACTGCATGTGACACTCTGATGATACGATTCTAAGGGCATAACATGCTGATGACATTCTGTTCGCAAGTACCTTTGTGTGTTCACACCACCTCAACTGAGAATCAATATTGATTCCTAGAAATTTTGCATATGTTACACAATCCATAGAGGTGCCATCTACATTTAATTTAACATTGTCATTTCCCCTCTTCAAACTGAAATTCATGGCATTAGTTTTCTTTACGTTCAATGTCATTTTATTGCTTATTGACCAGTCATAAACTTCCTTGAGAGTTTCATTTACTTTCTCTGCAAGGAATTCTCTTGTTTTCTCAGTGACTATAATACTGCTGCCATCAACGAAGAGAATTGTTTCACCATGAGAGACTTCTTGCTAAGGTTCCATATGGTACTTTGATGCCGGACAAGCCGTTTACTTTGTCTACAAGAAGAAAGAAGCAGCTCAGTTCTGACGAGTATCTTTTTATATGGGCCTACTAGGAAAGTCATTGATGTATATCAGGAATAGTATTGGTCGTAATATACTACCTTGCGGAACCCCTGTATTAATGTATTTTGGTTCCGATAAGTGTTTTACTAAATGTTTAGATCTATTTGAAGTATGTGTTATCTCTTTGTACACTGTCTGCTAGGTATGATTGAAACAAGTCATTAGCTACCCCTCTTATTCGTAATGCTTCTAATTTATTTAATAGAATCTTGTGGTAGACTATATCAAAGGTCTTAGAGAGGTCCAAAAATATGCGTGTGACACACACACATCTTTGTCAAGAACATTAAGTACAACTTTTGTGAATTCTACTATGGCTGACTTTGTATTTTTGCCACTTCAGAAACCAAGCTGTGATTTGCTTAAAAGATTGTATTTATTCAGGTAATTCGTTAATTTGTCTTTCATAGTTGCCTCTATTATTGTTGAGAATGGTGACAGCAGGGATATGGGCCAATAATTTTGTACATCTTCTGCATTACCTTTCTTAAGCAAAGATACAACTCTTCCCTGTTTTAACTGCTCTGGAAATGTTCCTGATGTGAAGGATTCATTTATTATATTTCTTAAGGGGCCTTGTATAATCTCTATGCATTGTTTCAGTAGACACTTTGGTACTTCATCTAAGCCTACTGACTATTTATTTTTTAGATTTTACAATCAGGTACAGACATTAGTATCATGATGGAGGAAAGTGCAATGATTTCCAATAAAAGCTGTTTAACAATACAGGGTGATTCAAAAAGAGAGAACAAATTTCAATTTTTTATTATAGACAAACTGTGAATGACAGAAACACATTACGCGTGTCACTGGATAGAGGAAGGCTCAAAGTCTTATGTTCGCACAGACACTATACTATACACTCAACATGCGTGTTGCTCGAGAAACATCAAACCGCTAGCCCATTTCATTCTACACACATCTCAACAGGTCCCTGTTTATTGAATCAACAGCTTCAATGATTCGATTTCTCAGAACCAGGAACGGAGTAACTGTCTCAAGTGGGACAAAAACTTTGTCTTATATGTACACCTACAGAAAAATCGCTAGATGTGAGTTCTGGTAACCCAGAGTCCAAAAGCAATGAACAAGGTCTTGTTGTCCACCTCTTCCAATCCAACGGTGTGGGGCGGTGTTGTTAAGATAACGCCAGACCTTAAGGTGAAAATGAGGTGGGGTGCCATCATGCACAAAAGTGTAGTCATTGGAATCTTTGTCAAGTTGAGGTAACAACAAATTTTGCACCACATCCGAAAAGTATGACATTCCTGTCACAGTTTCCTCCACAAAAGGAGAAGGTCCATAAACTTTGTGAACAGAAACGGCACAATACACATCCAGTGTCGGTGACTCTCTTTCATGTTCGACGACGGCATCAGGATATTGTGACCCCGAAATTCTTAGATTATTCGTCCGAAAAGATGAGTCGTCCAGAAAAAGTATCCTCTGCCATATCCTGGAGAACTGGAATGCAAAATTAGTACCTTCTGTTACGGTCGCCGGGACGCAGTTGCTGCAGTAACTACAACTTGGAAGACTTCATAAGCACCGTTATTTGAGGAAGTCGAAGTTCCTGCCCTACCCGTCTTGTAGAATTCTGAGGGCTTCGTGTGGACGCATCTCGGATGCGCTTGACATTTTCAGCAGACGTGTTTGGCCGACCAATGCTCTTCCCTCTGTCTATGCAACAAACCTCCAAGAACTTTTTGCGCCAGTCATAAATCTGCTTGTGCAGAGGGGACTTCTCGCTGAAACGACTGCATATCCAGTGATATGCGCAATATGTTTCTGTCTTTTATAGGTGGTCGTAAAAAACAACTGAAATCTGTTCTTTCTTTTTGAATCACCGTTTATATGTATGTCTGTTCTTCGAGAGAGTTACTTGCAATTATTTTTTCTACTTTACTGAATTAGAAATTTGATTAGGAAATGGTATTTTCAGTACACTGTTAGTAGTTCTCGAAAAGTATAATATTAAACCATATTCTACTATCGCAACAGATCGTGCATCAACAAGCTAGCATCTTACAAATGTGTTGTCGCTCTTCTGCGTAATTATTTATACGAGGACTTAATTGTAGTGCAATGTTCTTGATTTCTCAAAGCAAAACAAGAAACTGACGTGTATACAAAAGCTTTTGAAACACGAAAACAATTGACTCTCCACGAATTGTTGGCAGTAGTTAATCCCGGATACCACATACACCGAAAGATTTGCCTAAGCAGAACATCAAAGGGGGCGCCACACCAACAGGGAGCAGACCCAGCGAAATTTACGACCAGTGCTCGAAAACAAACGCTTTACAGCTATAACTGGTCCTGTAGCTCGTCGCTCGAAAACTTGCTTGCGGAGGAAGGATTCCGTGTTCGATTCGTGGGCTTAAGAAATGTGTCTTTGTAGAAGACTGATTGTTCTTTGCCAAAACAATACGCACAAGGGCCGAAACATATTAATCATCTGTTTAAAGTCATATCAACATATGACAGCTAATTTGTTAATAATACATAATGGATCAATTCGTGCTTCACAGTCGGCAGTATTACACAAACGCTGTAACATCTTTGATTGCAATAAAGAACAATGAATATAATGAATATCATAAATTATGTTCCTTTAAACCTATGTTATAAACTGACGCCTTTGTAATTGCATTCTTCATAATACAAACGTGCAAATGCATGTCCGCCTTGTTGGGGGCATTGATGTAAGAAGCACCTCTCAGTATTAGCATGGACACCTATTAACATTTTTGCAGATACTAAAGTATTCAGTATGTATTCTTCCTTTGAACACATGTGAATTTTCCGGTTCTGTTTCGTAAATCCTGGGTTTGATATAACCCCATAAGAAAAAATCCAAGGGTGTTAAATCAGGCTATCTCTCTGGCCATCGAATAAAACATAATGACTTATCCATCGTTTGGGGTATACATTGTTGAGATATTTCCCAAGTCCTCTTCAATAATGGTGTGGCACATGATCGTACTGAAAGCACTGCCTCATAGGTAACTCAAGTGGGATGCCTTGCAGGAGATGCGGAAGATTAAGCTCATTCTGCAGGAATTGCAAATACAGCCAGTTAGTCTGGGACCCAAATAAGCTGGTTTCCTAGAATGCCGCTCCATACGTTGATACCCCAATGCGCTTGCATGTGATGTGGTCGAAACCAATGAGTATTTGCAGGAGCCCAGTAATGTACGAGGGTTATTCAGAAAGTAAGGAACGATCGGTCGCGAAATAGAAAATACGGTTAAAATCTGATGAAGTGTTGCACACATGCATTGGGCACTGTGTCTAATACGCCTGTCGATCGCATCATGTCGCTCTTTTCAGTTCTGAGCTCACAGTGAGAATGTGAAGATGGCTAGAAATTAGCGTCTCCCAACAAGTATGAGGGCCTGGCGAAAGATTTCGCCTGAAGCTATGCAATCCACATAGCATAACTGTCATGCGGTTCGTTCTATACGACAATTCTGCGCCGCACTCTGCAGGGGCAATAAAGATGCTCCTGCAGCGTTTTCGATGGGAAGTGTTTGATCATCCACAATACCGCCCCCAATTGACTACCCCTGAGGTTCATCTCTGCTCAAATGAACCGCTGGCTATGAAGACAATATTTTGACACAGACAACGAGGTGCAGTTCAAGTAGAAAATTGTCAAAAGGCACTGGCGGCTGTCTTCTATAACGAGGGAATTGAAAAGTTGGTACAACGCTATGACAGATGTCTAGGTCTGAGGGGCGACTGTGTAAAGAAGTGGCTGGAAGATGTAGCTAACTGTTGCAAATAAAACAGTTTTGATTTTCACTGTGGTTTCCATTTCGCGACCTATCGTTCCTTATTTTCAAATAGCCCTCGTAGATTGTGACTATTGACAGTGGCGTCACTGGCGAAATAGCATTCATCTCCACATTAAATCTGCCTGATAAAATCCAGATTTATGGCTACTTTATTTACGAGACGTCCGCACAAAGACACCTGATTTTGCAAATCGTTTCCATATAGCTTCTGGTGTAGGTGCACATGAAAGGGATGCCATTTTCGTTCCCCCACAACCCTTTGTACCGAAGACCTTGATATCCTCAGGTCCGCTGCAGCTCTTCTTTGTCCTAATTACGATGAGAAATAGGTATTACCGGGCGATATCTAATGACTTTCATCATATTAATAATAATGACCATATTATTATTATTATTATTACTGTTATTATTAAGGGTACAAATAATACTGCATCTAAATGCATTAGCGTGATAATACTTTAGTTTATATAGCATTGTACGTACACCTTATTTTCATTTAAGCTATGCTTACCGTGCGTGGGATGTGCTCCAAAATACTCAGTAACATTCCGGACAAAATCGGATGTGTCGCAGATTCGTATTTCCAAGACACATTGTACCTGGAAATCTTCCTCGGTTTTTAAACGCATTTCTGTACGTCTAAAATAATGACGTAGCGTTGGAGAAGGTTGTGCAGACAGCCTTCGGGCTTCAGGTGCATTGTGGTGCGTCTCCAGATAGATCAGTATCATATCGGTGTAGTCTTCGGTGGAGTACATTCCAGTTGTTACCTGTCTGACTGTAAGACCTGACTCGATCTACAAGACAGACTGCCACGCGACCTTATCAGAACGAAAACAGGAGGAAAACGCACGCAGACGGCGGTACAGCTCGATGGAGGTTCGCCGGTATGCGCATTTCTCCTTTGAACATCAGTGACGAGGCAACTCTTCTTGCTCTCTCTAAAGTACGTGGGAAACATAGAACTACAGAGTACGGCTTGCGTACGCCACCTGGTATATATTTGTCTTTAAATATGTCTGCTTGTGTCTGTATATGTGTGGATGGATATGTGTGTGTGTGCGAGTGTATACCCGTCCTTTTTTCCCCCTAAGGTAAGTCTTTCCGCTCCCGGGATTGGAATGACTCCTTACCCTCTCCCTTAAAACCCACATCCTTTCGTCTTTCCCTCTCCTTCCCTCTTTCCTGATGAGGCAACAGTTTGTTGCGAAAGCTTGAATTTTGTGTGTATGTTTGTGTTTGTTTGTGTGTCTGTCGACCTGCCAGCACTTTCATTTGGTAAGTCACATCATCTTTGTTTTTATATATATACGACGGCGGTTCAGAAAGTAACCTCCGATTGGTCACAGTGCGGGTTGTGGGGGGAGTAGCGACGCCATCTGTGCGTTCACGCACTCAACAGGTCAGTCGGCATCAAGCCGTGGTCGAGTGAACGTCGTACCTGCGCTAGTTTAGTTTTTGTGGCAGTTTGAAATGTGTGCTGCAATAGAAAACCCCGCCAAATGTGAAGTGCGTGCTGTCATAAGGTTTTTTACAGCCAAAGGATATTCTGCAGCAGCTATTCATCGTGAGCTTTGTGCCGTGTACGGACCAAGAGTTATGAGTGAAGGAGTTGTCCGTGAATGGGTACGTTTATTTAAAAGTGTACGAGAAAACGTTCATGATGAAGAGAGGAGTGGTAGACCATCATTGGTGACTGACGAACTCGTTCAGACAGTTGATGCAAAAGTTCATGAAAATCGACGTTTCTCAATGTCGGAGTTGTCTACTGGTTTTCCACAGATTTCTAAAACTCTCTTGTACGAGATAGTGACAGCAAGATTGGGTTACCGTAAGTTCTGTGCACGATGGGTGCCCAAAATTCTTACCGATCACCACAAAACTCAAAGAATGGCCTCTGCATTAGACTTTCTGTCACGTTATGAGGACGAAGGAGAACCATTGTTAAACAGAATCGTGACCGGTGACGAAACCTGGATTAAGTACGTGAACCCTGAGACAAAAGAACAATCAAAAATGTGGGCACATTCAAATTCGCCTACCAAACCAAGAAAAGCCTCGCAATATTTTTCTGCCAGAAAACTGATGGCAACGGTGTTTTGGGATGCCAAAGGGGTGTTGTAGGTTGAATTCATGGAACGTGGTACGACCATTAATCAAGACGTGTACTGTGAAACAATAAAAAAGTTACGACGGGCTATACAGAACAAACGCCGTGGTATGCTGACTTCCGGTATCGTTTTTTTGCACGATAACGCCCGTCCTCACTCTGCTTGCAGAACAACGGCCCTTCTTGAGTCCTTCAAGTGGGACGTTATCAACCATCCACCTTACAGCCCAGACCTGGCGCCAAGTGATTATCACCTCTTCATGCATTTGAAGAAATGGCTCGGGTCACAGCAGTTTGATGACGACGAAGAGCTCAAAGATGCGGTCACAGGCTGGCTCCAGGCACAAGCGGGTGATTTTTATGCAGAAGGAATTTCAAAGCTTGTGAAGAGATACGATAAGTGCCTCAATCGCTATGGAGACTATGTAGAAAAATAGTGCAAAGATGTAGTTGTAAGATGTATATATTAAAATATTTTTATTTAACTTGGTGTATTTTTTTAAATCAACCGGAGGTTACTTTCTGAATGGCCCTCGTATATATATATATATATATATATATATATATATATATATATATATATATATACTCCTGGAAATTGAAATAAGAACACCTTGAATTCATTGTCCCAGGAAGGGGAAACTTTATTGACACATTCCTGGGGTCAGATACATCACATGATCACACTGACAGAACCACAGGCACATAGACACAGGCAACAGAGCATGCACAATGTCGGCACTAGTACGGTGTATATCCACCTTTCGCAGCAATGCAGGCTGCTATTCTCCCATGGAGACGATCGTAGAGATGCTGGATGTAGTCCTGTGGAACGGCTTGCCATGCCATTTCCACCTGGCACCTCAGTTGGACCAGCGTTCGTGCTGGACGTGCAGACCGCGTGAGACGACGCTTCATCCAGTCCCAAACATGCTCAATGGGGGACAGATCCGGAGATCTTGCTGGCCAGGGTAGTTGACTTACACCTTCTAGAGCACGTTGGGTGGCACGGGATACATGCGGACGTGCATTGTCCTGTTGGAACAGCAAGTTCCCTTGCCGGTCTAGGAATGGTAGAACGATGGGTTCGATGACGGTTTGGATGTACCGTGCACTATTCAGTGTCCCCTCGACGATCACCAGTGGTGTACGGCCAGTGTAGGAGATCGCTCCCCACACCATGATGCCGGGTGTTGGCCCTGTGTGCCTCGGTCGTATGCAGTCCTGATTGTGGCGCTCACCTGCACGGCGCCAAACACGCATACGACCATCATTGGCACCAAGGCAGAAGCGACTCTCATCGCTGAAGACGACACGTCTCCATTCGTCCCTCCATTCACGCCTGTCGCGACACCACTGGAGGCGGGCTGCACGATGTTGGGGCGTGAGCGGAAGGCGGCCTAACGGTGTGCGGGACCGTAGCCCAGCTTCATGGAGACGGTTGCGAATGGTCCTCGCCGATACCCCAGGAGCAACAGTGTCCCTAATTTGCTGGGAAGTGGCGGTGCGGTCCCCTACGGCACTGCGTAGGATCCTACGGTCTTGGCGTGCATCCGTGCGTCGCTGCGGTCCGGTCCCAGGTCGACGGGCACGTGCACCTTCCGCCGACCACTGGCGACAACATCGATGTACTGTGGAGACCTCACGCCCCACGTGTTGAGCAATTCGGCGGTACGTCCACCCGGCCTCCCGCATGCCCACTATACGCCCTCGCTCAAAGTCCGTCAGCTGCACATACGGTTCACGTCCACGCTGTCGCGGCATGCTACCAGTGTTAAAGACTGCGATGGAGCTCCGTATGCCACGGCAAACTGGCTGACACTGACGGCGGCGGTGCACAAATGCTGCGCAGCTAGCGCCATTCGACGGCCAACACCACGGTTCCTGGTGTGTCCGCTGTGCCGTGCGTGTGATCATTGCTTGTACAGCCCTCTCGCAGTGTCCGGAGCAAGTATGGTGGGTCTGACACACCGGTGTCAATGTGTTCTTTTTTCTATTTCCAGGAGTGTATATACCATCGGGGAGGGGGGTAGGATTCCTAGTCAGTTGGTGTTTATATATATAAACACTAACTGACTAGGATTCCTAGTCAGTTAGTATATATATATATATATATATATATATATATATATATATATATATATATATATATATATATATATATATATATATATAAACACCAACTGACTAGGAATCCTACCCTGCTCCCCCCCCACCCCTCCCCGATGGTAAAAGGACAAATCACACACAGAGTTAAACCCTCCGACAAACGTAACATAGCATTGCCAAACATCCTGATCTCCATGGGATATCCTGATAGACTGCTGGAAAAAAATCGCAACATCAAAAAAAAAGTAATGTAGGGTAATGAAATTTCCGGAATACAGTATATTTGTCTAGGTAACGTATTTAAGTGATTAACATAACGAGATCACAGGTTAATGTAAGCGCGAGATAAGCCGCTGCAAATGTGAAATGCTGGTACATTAATAAGCAGTTTGACCGCCAGAAGGTTGGATGCAAGCGTGCAAACGTGTGTGCGTTGTGTTTTACAGGTACTGGATGTCAGTTTGTGGAACTGAGCTCCAAGCCTGTTCCACTTAGTCGGTCAATAAAGGGACGATTAATGCTGTTTGTAGATGACGCTGGGGTTGTATCCGATGATGTCCCATACGTGCTCGATTGGAGACAGATCTCGCGATTGAGCAGGCCAAGCCAATATGTCGACAATCTGTAGAGCATGTTAGTTAACAGCGATATGTGGGCGAGCGTCATCGTGTTGGAAAACTCCCCTGGATGCTGTCCAGGAATGGCAGCACAACAGGTCGAATCACCAGATTGACTTACAGGTTTGCAGTCAAGGTTTGTGGAATAACCATGTGAGTGCTCCTACTGTCATACGAAATCGCACCCCAGAACCATAACCCCAGGTGTAGGTCCAGTTTGTCTAGCTTGTAGACCGGTTGGTTGCAGGGCTTCAAACGGTATCCTTCTAACACTTGGCCACCACTGGCACTGCGGTAGAACCAGCTTTCATCAGAGAACACAACAGATCTCCACTCTGCCTTCCAATGAATTCTCGCTTGACCCCACTGAAGGCGCAAATTGCAGTGGTTTCGGATCAGTCTGGCTCGGATCTGTCCTTAAAGTAACTGATTTGTAACACTTCGTTGTGTTACTGTGGGGCCAACTGCTGCTCAAATGGCTGCTGCAGATGCAGTACGATGTGACAGAGCCATACGCTGAACAGGATGGTCTTCCCTCTTGGTACTTCCAGGTGGTCGTCCAGGGCCCGGTCTTCTTGCTGCCGTACATTCTCTTGACCACCAGTGCCAGCAATCAACTACAATGGCTACATTTCTGCCAAGTCTTTCTGCAATATCGCAGAAGGAACATCGCGCTTCTGGTAGCCCTGCTGCACGACCTCGTTCAAACTCCGTTGATCCATCGTGGATCGGCCCACAGTGAGGTGTTAATAATGGCGTCTCTGTTACCTTAAAGGCTTGACCAGCATAAACACTATGTACAAGGACAAAGGTAACTTACTTTCATAACCATTGCAGCGTGAATTTAACGGAAATTTGATTTCCACCTCATAGTTGCGCTATTGGCGCCACTCTTATGCGATTGGCACGAAATTTGAATAGAGATCATCTTTCGGAAATAGAAATACGTCTACCAACTTTCCTTCATGTAGCACAACTCCTTCTTGGTATTGCTATTGTTTTTCCGTCAGTGTATTTAGTGGTGTCATTACCGATCCGTTTAAGCCTTATCGAACATCCACAGGGCGCTACTGGAAAGAGAAGCGGCTCCTTTTTCGTTGCGCTGCGCCCCTTCTGATCCGCCGCTGCAGACGCGCCATGTTTCGTTTCCGTCATAGTGTCTACCATATCAATGACCAGGATGTCCCTCTCTTACTTCTCTGACTGAATAAGAAAATTAAAAAGTGCAATTGAAAAGTAAACCCTGGGTGCCAATATTTCTGGAAGGAAGAGTAGTTAAAGCTTTTCTTAAAAGGCAGCCAATGTACTCTAACATGTAGCGGCTACAAATGGTAAACATGTAGGTGTTGTCAAGCAGCTGACTTGGTGCTGAGTTATTGGAAAAACATTACCTCGATACTGTTTATGGTCGTGTGTGATTCCCATCACAGACTCATGCTCATTGACGTTTGAGTAATAGACGTTCGCCAGACTGATGTTAGTTCAAGAATTGATTGCTTTAAGAAGTTCATTGATGATGATTTTCTCAAACCAGGCAATTGTATGAAGGCTGTGATTACTTTGCTCTTATAAACGTTGGTGATTAATGTTTCGGTAAGTCATCTTTCTTACTCCGATAATACGGAGACAATTTCTTTTCAAAGAGTTTTCAGATCCTCTCTCTGTAGGTCTAGGAGATACACTATGTGATCAAAAGTATCTGGACACCCCAAAAAACACGTTTTTCATATTAGGTGCATTGTACTGCCACCTAATGCTAGGTACTCGATGTTAGTGACCTCATTAGTTATTAGACATCGTGAGAGATCAGAATGGGGCGCTCCGCGGAACTCACGGACTTCGAACGTGGTCAGGTGATTGGATGTCACTGGTGTCATACGTCCGTACGCGAGATTTCCACAGTCCTAAACATCCCCAGGTTCACTGTTTCCGATGTGATAGTGAAGTGGAAACGTGAAGGGACATGTACAGCACAAACGTGCACAGGCCGATGTCGTCTGTTAACTGACAGAGACTGCCAACAGTTGAAGAGGGCAGTAACGTGTAATAGGCAAACATCTATCCAGACCATCACGCAGGAATTCCAAACTACATCAGGATCCGCTGCAAGTAGTATGACAGTTAGGCGGGAGGTGAGAAAACTTGGATTTAATGGTCGAGTGGCTGCTCATAAGCCACACATCACGCCAGTTAATACCATACGACGCCTCACTCGGTGTAAGGAGCGTAAAAATTGGACGATTGAACAGCACAGGTCTACATTGATGTTTTAGCATCTTATTGCTTCCCACTGTTGAAGAGCAATTCGAGGATGGTGACTGCATCTTTCCACACGATCGAGCACTTGTTCATAACGCATGGCCTGTGGCGGAATGGTCACACGACAATAACATCCCTGTAATGGACTGGCCTGCACAGAGTCCTGACCTGAATCCTATAGAACACCTGTGGGATGTTTTGGAACGCCGACTTTGTGCCAGGCCTCACCAGCCGACAGCGATACCTCTCCTCAGTGCAGCATTCCGTGAAGAATGGGCTGCCATTCCCCAAGAAACCTTCCAGTACCTGATTGAATGTATGTCTGAGAGAGTGGAAGCTGTCATCAAGACTAAGGGTAAGCCAACACCATATTGAATTCCAGCATTAACGATGGAGGGCGCTACGAACTTGTAAGTCATTTTCAGCCATGTGTCCGGATACTTTTGATCGCATAATGGATGTTGAATTTTCTTTTTGGCATTACTGCAAAACAGCGCAGAATTTTTGATCGGCCTTCGAATGTATCTCCAGAACTTGTGATCGAGACAGATATAGATTTGAAGACACTTGAGTACTGATGATTACAAGTCATGCCAACAGACTGAACACAAATGAGTGGCGCTCACCAATCACCGACCTCTCCGAAGAATGTTTGTGTGCAAAGCCCGGTGAAAACTTCAATTTTGTGCAGTTTATCTGAATATTCGTCATTCCCCGTGTTTTATGTCGATGGATGTTCTTCAGCTTCACAAATGAAATCGCATCTCTAGCCAGCAGTATGACCTGCACGACTGTACTACTATCCCCCCCCCCCACACACACACACCCCACCCTCCACCTCCCCCACCCAGCTAGTGAGCAGCATTTCCAATACGCCGCGTGGCGTCTATTAACGTGCTGCGTTACTAGCTGCTTGGCCGGTCAGCAGTGGCATCGTGTGAAGGCAGTTTTTGGATGCATTGTTCGCCAGCCTTTGCGCCACCGGTGGCGGTATTTCGGCATGAACGCCACAGAAACGCGGGGCACCGAACTTCCGAAGATTCACATTTACAGCAATGCTTTGCCAGCGGGGGCGCCACTGAGGAGCGCTTCTAGTGGCTTCGTGTAAACCTGTCGATATCAAGCACAGGCCAGAACGTGCATGCGATCGAGGAGCAGATTCGCTGAAATCGCAGATTGTCCAAAGATGGTTAAGTTCTGACTGCGATTCTCGACTGTATACAAGAACAAGGAGCAGGTTTCTACTGTCGGGGAGTTGAACAGCTGCTATAATGTTCCGACCATGACAGAAACTTGGTGACTATGTTGCAAAATTGTGTCATGTACCTATGTCACTTTGAAGTGTAGTGCAGTATTCAGTGAAAGATACTTGACCTGCTGCAATAATCCGTAACTTCTTTTTGAAGTCCCCCCCCCCCCCCCCCCCCAGCCTTCCCATTGCGCCTCTTCTGACGGCGGGGCGGTGATTTGTGGCGTGGTTGTCATGTTACTACACTGAAGAGCCAATGAAACTGGTACACCTGCCTAATATCATGTACGGCCTCCGCCGGTACGCAGAAGTGTCGCAACATGACGTGGCACGGACTCGACTAATGTCTGAAGTAGTGCCGGAGGAAACTGACACCATGAATCCTGCAGGGCAGTACTACGGGGTGGAGATCTCTTCTGAACAACACGTTGCAAGGCATCCCAGATATGCTCAATAATGTTCATGTCTGGAAGTTGGTGGCCAGCGGAAGTGTTTCAACTCAAAAGAGCGTTCCTGGAGCCACTCTGTAGCAATTCTGGACGTGTGGGGTGTCATACTGTCCTGCTGGAATTGCACAAGTCCGTGGGTGTGCACAATTGACAAGAATGGATGCAGGTGCTCAGACAGGATGCTTACATACGTGTCACTTGTCAAGAGTCGTATCTAGATATATCAGGGGTCCCATATCACACTAATTGCACACGCCCCACACCATTACAGAGCGTCCACCAGCTTGAACAGTCCCCTGCTGACATGCAGGGTCCATGGATTCATGAGGTTGTCTCCATACCCGTACACGTCCATCCGCTCGATACAATTTGAAACGAGGCTCGTCCGACCAGGCGACTTGTTTCCAGTCATCAACAGTCCAATGTCGGCGTTGACGGGCCCAGGCGAGGAGTAAAGCTTTATGTCATGCAGTCATCATGGGTACACGAGTGGGCCTTTGGCTTCGAAAGCCTGTATCGTTGATGTCTCGTTGAATGGTTCACACGCTGACCCTTGTTGACAGCCCAGCATTGAAATTGCAGCAATTGCAGGGTTGCACTTCTGTCACGTTGAACGATTCTTTCAGTCGTCATTGGTCCTGTTCTTGCAGGATCTTTTTCCGGCCGCAGCGATGTCAGAAATTTGATGTTTTACCAGATTCCTGATATTCACAGTACACTTGTGAAATGGTAGTAAGGAAAAATACCCACTTCATCGCTACCTCCGAGATGCTGTATCCCATCGTTCGTGCGCCGACTATAACACCACATTCAAACTCACTTAAATATTGACCACCTGCCATTGTAGCAGCAGTAACCGATCTAACGACTGCACCAGGCATCTGTTGTCTTGTACAGGCGTTGCCGACCACAGCGTCGTATTCTGCCTGTTTAAATATCTCTGTACTTGAATATGCATGCCTATACCAATTTCTTTGGCGCTTTAGTGTATTTGCTAACGTTCCATAAATATTATGGCACTGAACTCACGATCGACGGCTGTTTTCAATGTCACGGAAAAATATGTATAGCTCCATTTTTAAAAGTAGGTGTCTTTCTTCGCAGCTATAAACGTTCAAAATTACTTGTTTACATCAAAAAATTTGCCAGCTTATCCGCTACAGCTTGGGGAAAACCGTTAGACCACTGGCTCGAGATCAGCGAAAATATTCTTTCCATGATGGCGTTTTGTGCGGGAATAGGAAACGAATACTCGCATTATTTTAGCAGCTGACGTTTCGTTCAGAATTTTCGGTTTCCTTAAGAAAGTAGATCCACCTTTCTTACACGGGGTGTTTAGACTACCACTCTCGCAGGTACTGGAAGGTTTCTTGGGAAATGGCAGCCCATTCTTCACGGGGTGCTGCACTGAAGAGAGGTATCGCTGTCGGTCGGTGAGGCCTGGCACGAAGTCGGCGTTTCAAAACATTTCAAAGGTGTTCTGTAGGATTCATGTCAGATGACGTTCACCAGGCATTCGCCATTCCCACACCCTGCCATCGGATCGCCACATTGTGTACCGTGATTCGTCACCCCACACAACGTTTATCCACTGTTCAATCGTCCAATGTTTATGCTCCTTACACCAAGCGAGGCGTCGTTTGGCATTTACTGGCGTGTTGTGTGGCTTATCAGCAGCCGCTCGACCATGAAATCCAAGTTTTGTCACCTCCCGCCAAACTGTCATAGTACTTGCAGTGGATCCTGTTTCAGTTTGGAATTCCTCTGTGTGACGGTCTGGATAGATGTCTGTCTATTACACATTACGACCCTCTTCAACTGTCGACGGTCTCTGTCAGTCAACAGACCATCACATCGGAAACAGTGGACCTAGGGATGTTCAGGAGTGTGGAAATCTCTCGTACAGACGTATGAAACAAGTGACACCAATCACCTGACCACGTTCGAAGTCCGTGAGTTCCGTGGAGCGTCTCATTCTGGTCTCTCACGATGCCCAGTGACTACTGAGGCCGCTGATATGGAGTACTTAGCAGCAGGTGGCAGCACAATGCATCTAATATGAAAAACGTATGTTTTTGGCGTGTCCGGATACTTTTGATCACATAGTGTAGATACGGCATCCCTAGTAGTGACGCCCGCATCTCGTGGTCGTGCGGTAGCGTTCTCGCTTCCCACGCCCGGGTTCCCGGGTTCGATTCCCGGCGGGGTCAGGGATTTTCTCTGCCTCGTGATGGCTGGGTGTTGTGTGCTGTCCTTAGGTTAGTTAGGTTTAAGTAGTTCTAAGTTCTAGGGGACTTATGACCACAGCAGTTGAGTCCCATAGTGCTCAGAGCCATTTGCACCTAGTAGTGACACAAGCGGAAGATCGCTATGGCAGCTTACTCTTATTACGTTGCGTTCCCTCGACTTCTTTAATTTGCGAGGATATGCTTCTTTTTCTCACTTTTCTACTTTTTATCTCCCATCGACATTTGTTTCATTTGCTCCTTCTTTTCTGTTGTCGTGCCAGGTTAAAGAGCTCGACTGAACTTGTTAACTTGCAGCTTCTTTTTCTTCTTCTCTTCCCAAAAGCTCTTCATAAATTCGCTGTATTTTTCCGTTCCTGTGCCCATTATTTTTAGTGGTCTTTTTAGCTTTTTCTGTGAATGTGTGATTCGCAGCTAGGACAACAAAGGCTCTGGGTTCTTGCGGTATCTTCTGTGGTGCTCATTTGTTGTACTTCCTGTGTAATCAGCGAATAACCAAATGATTTTTACCTCCTTTCAATTCATTATATTAAGTAGCTTTTTAGGTAATCTAGTTTTGTTCATTTTTCGGAGAGAAATTCATTGTGCATAGAATTTCAAGCGTCTTCTCTATATTGCATCAGTGAACTTGCCTGTTGCTGTGTATATTCTGTAGTTTTTCTTTAAATTCGTATGCCATTTATATTAATGGGATCATAAAATTTTCTGATAATTTTTCACACTTCCTTTCCAGTTTCGTCAGATTTTGAATGGCTTCGTAGAAACTTTGTTTCTGAGGTCTGTAATCCTTCACGTAAAACAGTTTTTTGTAATGCTGAAGTTTTTTTTTGAGGGATATCCCTCATTTGTTGTAGTGATTTCATGTTGTTCTGTACTCTTTCTTGACGTTGGTGGCCCCTTCCAAGTTGGCATTACTTTCTAGTTGAGATGTACTATGATTTGTCCGAGATATTTAGAGGAAGAGACATATGGAATTGCCCCACATTTCGTTTGCAGTGAGGATCTTCTGATGTTTTGATTTAAATTTTCCATTAAATGAGTCTTTTCATAGGGTATTTTGGGGCCTGTCTTTGATGCTACCCCTTAACTTCTCTATGGCACGCTTGGTTTCTTGGCTAGCCTTAGTGAAAATAGTTGGATCATCAACAAAAAATGGCTCTGAGCACTATGGGACTCAACATCTTAGGTCATAAGTCCCCTAGAACTTAGAACTACTTAAACCTAACTAACCTAAGGACATCACACACACCCATGCCCGAGGCAGGATTCGAACCTGCGACCGTAGCAGTCCCGCGGTTCCGGACTGCAGCGCCAGAACCGCTAGACCACCGCGGCCGGCGATCATCAACAAAAGCTAGGCACTTCGCTTTGGTTCTGTGTCCCGACGACCAGATGTATATACCCTGGACTTCCTTCTCCTATTTTGTGATGAGTTGGTCTAACACTATATTATTTCAATTTAATAATAGCAATAGTCAGTATTTCTTCGATTCATTCAAAATTCTCTCTACTCCCTCTGCAGCGCTCTTCCGTACTGGATGCTCGCTTCCTATTCCGCAACTCTGGAAAACGCACGCGCATTCAGTTCGAAAACTCACGTTGTCGAGACTACAATGTCCAGCCAATGTCTGCCTTTCAAAGAACTTGGCATGCCGGTTATTATGATACCCTTCCGGTACGTCATAATTTCGCGACATTGTCCACTATAATTTAGCGAAAACACTCGACGTATTTACTCGCTATGGACGTGTTTCTTGAACGCCTGTCTTAACCACGTCACCCGGCATGTTGCACTTCATCTAGTGAAAAAGTGGTGGAAATATTTATACACTACTGAGTGCAAGTTTGCAACGTCCTGAAGCAGGTGCCTAGTTGTGGATCGGCAGAAGTCTGCAGAAATCGGTCAACTTCGGCTCGCTAATACACTACTGGCCATTAAAATTGCTACACCACGAAGATGACGTGCTACAGACGTGAAATTTAACCGACAGGAAGAAGATGCTGTGATATGCAAATGATTAACTTTTCAGAGCATTCACGCAAGGTTGAAGCCGGTGGCGAACCCCGTGCTGACAGGAGGAAAGTTTCCAACCGATTTCTCATACACAAACAGCATTTGACCGGCGTTGCCTGGTGAAACGTTGTTGTGATGCCTCGTGTAAGGAGGAGAAATGCGTACCATCACGTTTCCGACTTTGATAAAGGTCAGACTGTAGCCTACCGCGATTGCGGTTTATCGTATCGCGACATTGCTGCTCGCGTTGCTCGAGATCCAATGACTGTTAGCAGAATATGAAATCGGTGGGTTCGGGAGGGTAATACGGGATGCCGTGCTGGATTCCAATGGCCTCGCATCACTAGCAGTCGAGATGACAGGCATCTTAATGAATCCAGGTTCTGTTTACAGCATCATGATGGTCGCATCCGTGTTTGGCGACATCGCGGTGAACGCACATTGGAAGCGTGTATTCGTCATCGCCATACTGGCGTATCACCCGGCGTGATGGTATGGGGTGCCATTGTTTACACGTCTCGGTCACCTCTTGTTCGCATTAACGGCACTTTGAACAGTGGACGTTACATTTCAGATGTGTTACGACCCATGGTTCTACCCTTCATTCGATCCCGGCGAAACCCTACATTTCAGCAGGATAATGCACGACAGCATGTTGCAGGTCCTGTACGGGCTTTTCTGGATACAGAAAATGTTCGACTACTGCCCTGGACAGCACATTCTCCAGATCTCTCACCAACTGAAAACGTCTGGTCAATGGTGGCCGAGCAAGTGGCTCGTCACAATACGCCAGTCACTACTCTTGATGAACTGTGGTATCGTGTTGAAGCTGTATGGGCAGCTGTACCTGTACACGCCATCCAAGCTCTGTTTGACTCTATGTCCAGGCGTATCAAGGCCGTTATTACGGCCAGACGTGGTTGTTCTGGGTACTGATTTCTCAGGATCTATGCACCCAAATTGCGTGAAAATGTAATCACATGTTAGTTCTAGTATAATATATTTGTCCAATGAATACCCGTTTATCATCTGCATTTCTTCTTGGTGTAGCAATTTTAATGGCCAGTAGTGTATTTTGTGTCCGGCCGCAACCAGTGTTTACCTCCGGCCTTACGAAGTGATTATCGTGCCATGCCATACCAAACAAAAAAGCACAAGAATGTAGTGCCAGCACTGCCTGATGATTGCGCGGCTTGTTCTCCCGTGTTGTATCACCGCCTTTGACTGGTAATGTGCCGGGAGTCGGTGGGAGGCGCTTGTATCTTCTGCAATCCATAATCTCACTGAGAATTCACTCAGAACGTTGTCAACAAACTATACACTGAGGTGACAAAAGTCGGGGGATACCTCCTAATATCGTGTCAAACATCCTTTTGCCCGGCGCATTGCAGCAACCAGACGTGGCATTGACTGAACAAGTTGTTGGAAGCCCCCTGCAGAAATATTGAGCCTTGCAGCCCCTGTAGCTGTCCATAATTGCGAGAGTGTTGCCGGTGCAGGATTTTGTTCACGAACTGACCACTCGATTACGTCCCATAAATGTTCGATGGGATTCGTGTCGGACCATCTGGATGGCTAAATCATTCGCTGGAATTGTCGAGAATGTTCTTCAAACGAATCGCGAACAACTGTGTGCCTGGTGGTGTGGTGCATTGTCATCCATGAAAATTCCATCGTCGTTTGAAGTCCGTGAATTGCTGAAAATGGTCTCCAAGAGGTTCAGTTGGATCAGAGGACCCAGTCCCTTCCATCTAAAAACAGCCCACACCATTATTGAGCCTCCACCATCGTCAACAGTGCCTTATTGACAACCCTGGTACTGGATTCGGGGGGTCTGCACTACACTCGGAACCCTACCATCAGCTCTTACCAACTGAAATCGGGATTCATCTGACGAGGCAACGGTTTTCTAGTGTTTAGGGTCCAACCGATATGGTCACGAGCCCAGGAGAGGTGCTGCAGGTGATGTGCTGTTAGCAAAGGCACTCACGTCGGTCGTGTGCTACCATAGCCCATTACAGCCAGATTTCACCACACTGTCCTAACGGATACGTTCGTCATACGTTATTCACTCAATGTTACTTATCTGTTAGCACTGACAATTCTACATAAACGCCGCTGCTCTCGGTCGTTAAGCGATTGCCGTCGGCCTCTGCTTTGTCCGTGGTGAGAGGTAATACCTGAAATTTGGTATTCTCGGCTCAGTCTTGACACTGTGAAAACCTCTGAATATTGAATTCCCTAACGATTTCCGAAATGGAACTACCAACAACAATTCCGTTTTTAATGTCTCTTAGTTCCCGTCGTGCGGGTTAATCACGTCGGAAACACGAATCACGTAAGTATAAATGACAGCTCCGCCAATGACTGCCCTTTTATACCTCGTATACGCAATACTACCGCCGTCTGTATATGCACACATCGCTATCCCGCGACTTTTGTCACCCCAGCGTAGCCTATACTACCCTGACAAACAGTGGTGCTGGGAAATCGGAGAGGTCTTTGTAATTTGGCAGAGTCGACCCTGCACATGGTGCTGCGCCTGCGAGGCGGCGTGATCGAGCCCTCGCTGCGGCTACTGGCGCAGAAGTACAACTGCGACAAGCTCATCTGCCGCAAGTGCTACGCGCGCCTCCACCCCAGGGCTACCAACTGCCGCAACAGGATGTGCGGTCACAACGCCGACCTCCGCCCCAAGAAGAAGCTCAAGGCCTGAACACTCGCTGTGTCATTTCCGTTGTCTGTTGCAACTCAGATTTTGTTCTATAAATAATTTAATTTAAATTATGGATTCCAACCTCTTGAAGTTTCTTCTGTGTATACTAGACAATGCTTAATAAATCAATTAATGAAAAGGTTGTTCAGCTTCATTTTTTGATCTGACACCATGTTTACAAGATAAGAAACTTGCAGAGGACGAAAACGGATTCCAGGAACCGTTAATCGCTGTTATGTTTCGCTGTTAGGCCTAATCGATTTTGCTAGCGTGATCAAATCTCGGTTTTGCTAACTTCAGTTGTTTTACACAAATAGTTTCAGTGAATTAACTGACCAACCCCCAAGGGTGCCCTCGTAAATTTATCCAAGAGAATTGCCATTTTTTTTATATACACAGACCTGTCGCATTAATGTGACACCGTCTATGTTTGACGCCAACGTCCGCAGCTCGTGGTTGTGCGGTAGCGTTCTCGCTTCCCACGCCCGGGTTCCCGGGTTCGATTATCGGCGGGGTCAGGGCTTTTCTCTGCCTCGTGATGACTGGGTGTTGTGTGATGTTCTTAGGTTAGTTAGGTTTAAGTAGTTCTAAGTTCTAGGGGACTGATGACCATAGATGTTAAGTCCCATAGTGCTCAGAGCCACTTGAACCATTTTTTTGATGCCAACGTGCAGTAACCACTCACAGATGGGTAGCATTAGCGAGGGTAAATGAAGCTTACCGGTGAGATACGGAAAACAGTGCAGCCATTGTCGTAATGTGAAAATGGAGTGATTTATCTGACGTCGAAAAGAACATGATCATTTGCTTTTGTGCCAAGGGTGGAAGCATTTCCGAAATGGCTAATTTTGTAAACTGTTCGCATGCCACTGTGGTTAAAGTATACCGTTCATGCCAAAATGGCGCTATCAAGAACCGGCGCCGAGGCAACTTAGGTGTGCCAAGGTTCATAGATGATGGGTGAACAATGGCTGCAGAGATGTGTACCGGCAAACAGGCGTGCAACTGTTGAGCAACTGAGCGCTCAGACCAAGGGGCTATCGGCAGTGCCTCCTCAACGACTGTTGAGCAAATGTTGGTGCACATGGGCCTCCGCAGCAGGTGTCTGGTTCATGCACCCATGCTGACTGCTGTTCATTGGCAACAAAGGCTGGAATTTGCGTGCCATTAGTGCAACTGGACACTCAGTGAGTGGCGACAGGTGGCCTTTTCAGATGAATCATGTTTTATGCTCCATCGGACAGATGGTCATTGGTGAGTGCAGCATGAAACACCTGAAAGCAAACACCCTGCAACAATCGTTGGAAGGGTCCAGGACGAAGGAGGGATCACTGTGGTCTGGGGAATCGATGAACTCTTCATTGTGGAAGGCACAGTAGATCAACAAAAGTATGCATCTATCCTTGGGGACCATGTCCACCCATAGATGCAATTTGTTTTTCCTCATCACGATGGCATCTACCAGTGGGACAGCCCAACATTTCAACCATGACACAGTGTATGTATGTGGTTTGAAGAGCAACAGGACTATACTCTCCTGGACACCAAACTACTCAGATTTAAACACAATCGAGAACCTGTGGGACCACCTCAATCAGGCTGTATGCGCCATGGACTCTCAACTGGGAAGGTTAGTCCACCTGGCCTTGGCACTGGAGTCAACATAGCTTCACAAGCATGTCGATACCTTCCAGAACCTCATTGACACTCTTCCAGCAAGTTTTGTAGTGGGTCCAAGGTGTTTATTCAGATTATGGCAATTGGTACATTAATATTTGTAGACACTGTAATTGATTTGGTGGTTTAATGGGTGAATAGTGACCCAGAAGTTAAATTTACACAAAACTTATAGTATCTCAGATGATTCACAGGTATCAAATTAATGATTTTATTTTTTTAATATATTACTTTGATACTGAAATGGTTGGTATATTTCATTCATACAGGGTGACAATTATTGAATTATATGATATAAAATCGTCATAACTTCTGAAAGGTTTGTGGTAGGACATTCAAACTGCTTGGTTGTTGGCGGCGGGTAATGATGGGAATTAGTAGGGGCTGTGTGGTTTGGTTTAGCGACAAAGTCCACTTTCATTTGGATGATTCCATTAATAAGCAACATTTGTGCATTTGGGGGACTGAGAATCCGTCTCTTCACCCTCAACAGGTGACTGTGTGGTGTGTAATGTCCAGTCACAGAATCATCAGTGCAATATTCCTTGATAGCACAGTGACTACCATAAAGTACGTGAAGGTTTTGGTAGATGATTTCATCCCCATTATCCAAAGTGACCCTAATTTCGACAAGATGTGATTCGTGCAAGATGGAGCTCTACCCCTTCGAAGCAGGAGAGTGTTTTATGTCCTGGAGGGGCACTTTGAGGACCGAATTCTGGCTCTCGGGTACCCAGAGGCCACTGGCATGGGCCTTCAGCTGGTACTTTTTCTGGATCTGAACACATGCGACTCCTTTTTGTGTGGCTATATTAGAGACAAGGTGTACAGCAATAATCCCAAAACCATTGCTCAACTGAAAGCAACCATTCAGGAGGTCATCAACAGCATCGATGTTCTGACACTTCAGTGGGTCATGCAGAATATCGCTGTTCGTCTACACCACATCATCGCCAATGATGGCGGGCATATCGAACATGCCATCACCATTTTGTGATATCCATAGTACTCAACGAGTTATTCACAAGAAATTGTTTTGTTTATGTAACAATTGCGTTATGTTTTCATTGATAACTGAAAATCTGAGAAAGAAAAAAATAGTTAAGGCTGAGTACATCCTTTCGGTTAACAGCAAAACTAATCAGATAAAATGCCAAGTTATTACCCCTCTAAGTGCAGAAACAGAATTAAACTTTAAAAATAACAGTATTTTACAGCACACTCAGCAGTGTTAAATCTGAAATTCAGTAAAACCACAGACAATTGTCGATAGAAGGTTCCAAGAGGGGCCAATCTTTAAGTAACTTGTACAATTATATGTTTTCAAAAAATTATTTTTGTAATTGTTGATGGCCAAATAGTGCAATCGTTGAAGGAAAAACAGTGTAATTGTTGATGGCTGAAGACTAAAGAAAAAAAATATTTAAAAAGCGCCCCCTCTTGCCCCTTCTCCCCTCTGCGGACACCTGTGTCTACCGTACAACTTATGCACAGCACATTTGCTTCTGAGACAGGGAGGTGAGTGAGACCAGTATTGAATCCACGTGGTTGAATAACGACCGTTGGTGTGGTACATACGCCACCTGTGTGTGCAGTTTATGTGGTTTTCCAATCTCGTTTAGGCAAATGCTGGGCTGATCACCAATTTACATCTACGAAAATACTTGGTGACAGCATATGCCACCTGGGGGACAGTAGATGTACTGATAATGGTTTCAACGTCATCCACCAACAGATAGCGGCATAGCTACCAGATCCCCATCTGTATCTACCATTTAATAGGGAAGCTCACAGCCAGAAGGCTCAGTGTTGTGGAGACGTGTGAAGCAAGCAGGCAACCATGCACAGAGATGCTTTCATGCTTCATACAGCCAACTAAGCTAGTCTGAAAGGGGTCAAATTGTGGCCTTCCGAGCGATGGCAAGGTCTTTTGGAGAATTGCCACCCAAGTTGGATGTGCTGCTTCAGTTCTGGAATGATGTATCAGTGGTCACATAAACATTCTCACACGCATAGACGAGGCTCTGGACGTCCACAGAGCACAGATGCCCGCAAGGTCGTCGTATTGTAAGGGCAGCAGTAGCAGATCTTACAGCTATCACAGCACAGGTAAGAGGGCTTGTGATCCTGGACGTGTCAACAAGAACTGTTGCGAGCCAGTTACTAGTAATGGAACTACGGGCATGCACACCTCTAGCTCGTCTTCCACTCACGCCACAGCATAGACGTACGCGGCTCGAATGGGGTCGTCAGAGGATCACTTGAGCGATGGAATGGCGCGACATGGTCTTCAGCGATGAAAGCAGATTCTTCCTTCACGTAAGTGATGGTCGTTTGAATGTATTATGTAGACCTGGTGAGCGCTGTCTCATACAGTGCATTTGTCCAAGACATACTGGCTCCATCCCAGGCCTTGTGGTCTGGGATGCGATAAGCCACAACTCTCATTCACCATTGGTGGTTCTTCAGGGGACGCTAACAATCGCTTGGTACGTGCAGAATGTTGAGACACATTCTTTTGTCGTTCTTGCAACAAGAAGGTGATGTGCTGTTTCAACAGGATAATGCTCACACACATACTGCCTGTGAAACTCAATGTGCACTGCAAGTCTTGCATCAACGTTCCTGGTCGTCACAACCTCTGGACTTGTAATGAATCGAGCATGTGTGAGATGTGATGGGACGAGAAGGGACTAGTGCGACTGGTAACTCTTACAGAACTACGTGAAAAAGTCAACAGGCGTGGCATAACATGTAACAGGACGGTATTCGCCATCTGTTCGAACGACTGGATGCCTATGGAGGCTACACCACTTGCTAATATGAGTGTTTCAGCATGGCTCGATACATGATACCTCAGAACCACCTGCGCGATTGATCTGTATGGGTAATCATTTCATATAATCCATGCCATGTGCACTGTTGCAACAGTAAATCTTGAGTGAATTGGAGACCTCTAAAAGGATGTACTAATTTTTCCCAGGAGTGTAATAATGGACCCCACACGAATGGATAAACGCTAGGAAAGGAAGAAGTGTCTGTAAATCAACTTTCTGATTTCACCTTCATCGTGAAGTGGCGTAAACAAATAATATTTTAAAAAGAGAGAGGGTAGAATTTTCTTATGAAAGTCAGTGAACTCATGAGGAGGACGTCGACGGAATGTTCAAGAAGAAACATTAAAAAATCTTATCCACACCAACCAATGTGTTCGAAACTGTCTTCCTAAACCACCTCACTTATGCATTTTCTGGTAAACAGTATGAACGATCACTGATGGAAGATAATTGTACTCCAACGTTCTGGAAACTTGAAGTGGCTTCTCCGTCTGAGAAACATTCACATTCATGCCGTACACAATCATTGGTTATATCCAAGAGTCTCTGCCACTAAAAGAGTGGCTTTGGCAGTTTACAGAGTAGCCAGTTATGCAGAATATAGTATTGTTGTCATTCAGTACAATTTTTCTAATGCAGCAAGTATGTAAGCAGTGTGTCCGATGTCTTGACGATGCTAAATAACTTTTTCTCCAGAAGCAAACTAAAAAATGAATCGAGTAAATGTCGTTTAGCTACCAGGAGGCATTATCTAGAATGACTATCTTTTTCATAACATTGTTCGTTATGAAGATATGAACAGCAGTACATCTCTTTTTTTTTTAAAATAAAGCCCAGAAGTTTTTATTCAGTAATCCACTTCTCCTCCTCAATATCTGTTCAAAAACGTGTCACAGTGTACCATTTGACTCTCCAATACTAGCTAGCACACACTGTAGATAACTTGTCCCCTTGGTGGAGCTGACAGTAAGCAAATGGAAAGACAAGGAAAATACACACCATCATTCAGTCAAACGTCCTCAGTTGAAAGTTTGCGTGAGTACAATGTACACTAACGAAGAGACGGTAGAAATGCTACTCATTTGTAGAGAATGTAGGTCAGCAGGACAGTAATTGCAGTAATGCTTTCATAATTACAATACTGGAATGCGTAGTATAGTACTGTAGTAGTTTTAATCGATATTTTGTGTACAGTAAGGGCGTTCCTTGATTAAAAACCGCATCATAAATTTTCTTTTGTTACGACAGAAGCTAGGTGTAATGTTACTCAGGCAGAGGAACTCTACAGAGAGTGATGTCATACCAAGAACCACCTCCCTGATGGATATTTTCACGTCTTGTTGTGATGCTTCAGGAACTGGAAAGTTAGTAGAATTGCAGCGCGGATACGAAATAAAAATTGATCTCTAGGTTGCCTACATGAAGGGGCAGGGCAATGATATCACATTCCAAGGTAGCTATAAGCCACGACCCCTTCTCCTAAACGGTGCTCCACTTCCTTAGAAATAGGGCAATCAGAGAACTCCCGCACCCACATTTAGATCTTGCAATCATAGCCCAGTATTTTACCAGCCATTAAAATGAAACAGTCAATCATCCCAATAATTTACTGGTCACTACAATGAAAAAGACAGTCACAATGTAGCTCCAGAGTCGCCTTCTGCGCACATACAGAAGTATCCACACAAGCCGAATTTGACAACATGTTCAAATATTTTTTCTAACGACCTGTATTATTTCTCAAAAATACATAAAGGGTGTAACTAACAGGCTAAGTTGCATTTGCCATGAGCGCAGTTTGGTCTTTGTGCTACATTTAATGCAAGGAACATTGGGCTCTAAAATTAAATATTTCCATGTCTAAAATGTCTGTAATGTTTATCAGAATACACAGGACACTACTGCTGATCTAAATAACAGGTTGAGTTGCATTTGTCAACAGACATAGTTTGATTACTATACCACATTTAGTGTAAGGTCCGAATGGACCCTTAGACTAAATATTTCCATGTCCAAATTGTTCTATAATAGTAAAAAACACAGATGACTAAAATAACATGGTGTGGTATATTTGACAGTTCCCCATAGGCCTAAATGCGGCTATGTTCTGGTAGTACATAAACAAATGTATTATTTATCAAAATTATGTAAGCACACACAGATACAAAATGATTATGCCAATGTTATCATTTCTAAAATGTTGGTGTTATTGTTCAATAAAACTAATGTTAGCTACAGTAACGTGCCAGCTACTGGAAGAGTGCATTTGTACACTTGATGCCTAAAACATCACTGTGGAATCTCAAATTATGTGCTTCAGCGCTATTGCTCTGCTAAAATAATATGCTAAGCAAGCAGTTGAAATTCCATCTTAGGCCTAAATGAGGCCATACAGAAAAACAAACTTGACCAGGAACCATTTTAGGGGGGCAAATAATTTTACTGACTGGCTAATATAGCTTTATTTTTATTACTTTTGGCTCTGAACATTTTTGTGTTAGCATATTTATACACCGAGTTACCTTTTCCGTCACTCTAACAAAACAAACCATACAAAATGCTATTTTTTTAACGAGATCTTCAATGTGTTGTATCAGCGGCGGACCAAACCCAAAAGGGGCCCCGGGAAGCGAAACTGAATGAGGTCCACAGTCTGTTTAGAAACTGAGGAATTTGAAGTGCGCATTTCGTAAAAAATGAATAATGTAGATGAAATGGCTGCCAAAAATTCGAGTATATGTAGTGTGTGTCTCCACAATCTAGTAATTGTAATACATATCCTAAAAATATAGGTGAGCAGCTTAGTATACAAATCAGCATTTAGCACAGCAACCCTCAGATAAGTGCAGGGAATTAATAAAGAATAGAATAAAAAAATTACTTTTCATTTTGTATCTCTGGAAACAAAGCTTGTACAATTATAATATCAGTTTTGTAACCTTAGTACAAAATACTATTTATTATTGATATTATTACAGTAAGTCTTTTCGACTCTTTATTTTGCTGAAATTCTCAATAATGTCACTAAAATCTGTTTCATTTGCAAAATTTCTTTCAACTGATAAAATGGACACACTGGCTAGTCATTCTTGATTCATTGTCGAGTAAGGATAATTTTTTGTTAGTTTCAGTCTAGAAAAACTTCTCTTGCATGATGTAACAGAGACACAAGAAATTAAGAAGTATTGGATTATAAGTGATGTACAGGGTAATGATTCTATGAAGTTCAATTTAATTATAAACTGAAGGATGTCTTTTCTGCAGCGTCTGTATTCGTATCAGTTGCACATAGACAGCTATGATACCTTCCTATTTCTTGGGGCACATACTACTTATCAGACTCATCGTAAATTTCTACCAGATTCGCCGTTTCTATAGCCAGAGCATCATCAGAAGCTTCAAGCACAAATTTTGTTTCAACGATTTGAAAGTTTTGGTAATTACTTTCACGGCTAAGTATCAGTGTGACAGTTCTGATATAAATCAGTCTATGGATTCAAACACTGATCAATAAACTACTTTCTGACTCGACAATCTGTCGTCATAAGCTGATTCACTTGGCATTGTTTTATTTACCCTCCGTTTTCCTTGTTGGTCAGTGTTAATGTCCATCTCATTGTATTTTTAGCGCCAAAAGTAACAGCATTGTCTATAAGTGTAGTTCATTCTGTCACAAATACACAGTCAGAGTTTTTAATTTGGCGAGTCCTCAATCCACATTCATTTAACTGCATACTGCAATTATTGTTGAACTAAATTTACATCCTCCAGTATCATGTGCCAAAAGTTGAAGTGGATCAAAAAGGTAAAATAGCATACAGCTGGAAAGAACAAAGCTTGCTCCAGATCTAGTATCAAGGTTTGCCTTGGCTGGATCGCGCATATCTTTCATAGTGCATAGTGCTCACAATTGTTTCCGCATTTTCTTTTGTAGCTTTGACTGAATTGTAATGAGCACTCCGGCGACTATTAGACAATCGTTTCAAACTAGTTCCTGTTTTTTCTACAAATCTATATAAATAAAAATCAGTTGCTGCATGTGTGCAAGACATCACCTATGAATGGCGTGACCAGTTTGGTTGATTTTTGTTGTGTTCGTTATTGTCAGTACAAGATTTGTATAAAAGAAAATTTGTGGAAAATTCAATGGGAAAGTCGAAAATTAACATCAATTGCCACTTGTATGAAATTTCGCCAATTAAGAATGACTCGACAGATTTGGTTAATTTTGGCCTTTGTCGTGTTTATAACTGCCAGGACTAGATTTATATTAAAGAAATTTTTTGCAAAATCGACCAGAAAAATTCGAAAATTAAAATCAGTTATGAAAGATCGTCACTTGATTTGCCTGATTTCTTTCTTTTCTTTTCTTTCTTTTTTTGTAATTGTGGATGGTAAAAAATTTTGCATTCATTTTGACAGTTCTGCCATCACATTTTTCTCAACAAAAAATAAATTTGACAGCTATATATATCAATATAACTACAAATGTATTACAAAAGGGAAAGCGCTACCGATAATCTCGAAAAGCTTATGATCAGTTTACTACAAATTTTTACGCTACACTCTGGTGAATTTTTGGACAGATGTAGGCTTTATATTTTTCTAATGTATATAATATATACATAATCCATAAAAGCAAAGTATAGTTACTACAAATCTCGAAAAGTTCTTGACTGATTTACCTCAAATTTTTACACAAGGATCGAACTAAGATACAACTGAATATAGACTACACATTTTTGTAATATATGTAATACGTTCTTATGTATGAAATACATAGTGGGGAAGCATTGTTACTACAGATTTCGAAAAGTTCGTGACTGATTTACTTCCTGTTATTATATGAAACTTCAGTGATAACTCAGACATATATAGGCTACAGATTTTTGTAATATATTATATATAACATATGAAAAATGTAAAGTGGAAACGTTCCTACCAAAATTCTCTAGAATATCTTGACGGATTCACTTCAGAATTTGATACTATACTTTGCTGATCTTTGGGATAGAAATGGACATAGAGAAGGGGAAGCGGAGATGGACAGAGATAGAGGGAATGTTATGCACAGAGAGATGAGGAGATGTATGGAGAGAGAGAAGGGGATGAAAAATTGGCAGAGAGAGAGAGGATGCAAGGTATTTAGGATATATATGCAATTCCCATTCATTTTTAACAGCTGTGATGCATTCCCTAGTTTCCATACATATGTAGAAAATTAGAAGAATGGCTTTAACATATCTACCATTCCAAAATAGGTAACGTTAGAGGGAATGCATAACAATGCATGAACTCCACAAAGATTTAAGGAATGTCTAGTACAGGGACTGAACAAAGCTTTCGGATAAACTTCTCGAATTTTTTGTAGTGCTCTTCCAGATACACCTGATATTCCATAGCCTTTGGCCCTGATCAACGTAATAAGCAGCCCATTTTTCCAGCTGCTGTTGAATATCTTTTGACATATTCTCTAGTCCATCTAGTTGGATAATCGTATTCATAAGATAAACTACATAATAAATGTGTATAATCTTTAAAAATGTAATTTTACACTGTAATACGTTTTTAAAAAAATTGGTAAATCATTGGTAAGCTCTTCACAGCACTTATGCACATATTTTGAAACTGTACCTATAGCACACCTGTGTAGATGGCATAGGTGTCAATAAACGTTTCCTGTTGAATAAATGCAGCTTTTTAACAGAAAGTTGGTTATCATTCTACAGTTTTTAAGTTTCATGCAACATTTTACAAAAATTCTAAAAACTCTAAACACACCCACTGACAACTGGCATGGTCTGATAACAGATAAGTAGGTCCAGAATGAGATTTTCACTCTGCAGCGGAGTTTGCGCTGATATAAAACTTCCTGGCAGATTAAAACTGTGTGCCCGACCGAGACTCGAACTCGGGACCTTTGCCTTTCGCGGGCAAGTGCTCTACCATCTGAGCTACCGAAGCACGACTCACGCCCTGTACTCACAGCTTTACTTCTGCCAGTATCTTGTCTCCTACCTTCCAAACTTTACAGAAGCTCTCCTGCGAACCATGCAGAACTAGCACTCCTGAAAGAAGGGATACTGCAGAGACATGGCTTAGCCACAGCCTGGGGGATGTTTCCAGAATGAGATATTCACTCTGCAGCGGAGTGTGCGCTGATATGAAACTTCCTGGCAGATTAAAACTGTGTGCCCGACCGAGACTCGAACTCGGGACCTTTGCCTATCGCGGGCAAGTGCTCTACCATCTGAGCTACCGAAGCACGACTTACGCCCGGTACTCACAGCTTTACTTCTGCCAGTATCTTGTCTCCTACCTTCCAAACTTTACAGAAGCACTCCTGCGAACCATGCAGAACTATCATTCCTGAAAGAAAGGATATTGCGGAGACATGGCTTAGCCACAGCCTGGGGGATGTTTCCAGAATGAGATTTTCACTCTGCAGCGGAGTGTGCGCTGATATGAAACTTCCTGGCAGATTAAAACTGTGTGCCCGACCGAGACTCGAACTCGGGACCTTTGCCTTTCGCGGGGAAGTGCTCTACCATCTGAGCTACCGAAGTACGACTCACGCCCGGTACTCACAGCTTTACTTCTGCCAGTATCTTGTCTCCTACCTTCCAAACTTTACAGAAGCTCTCCTGCGAACCATGCAGAACTAGCACTCCTGAAAGAAAGGATATTGCGGAGACATGGCTTAGCCACAGCCTGGGGGAAGTTTCATATCAGCTCACACTCCGCTGCAGAGTGAAAATCTCATTCTGGAAACATCCCCCAGGCTGTTTGTTTAAAGAAACCAAAAATTGCTTGTATTATTTATCAAAATATGTAAACGTTTCTTTTGTAATATTACTGAACACTCGTGCACTCTTGCCAATCTAACTTACATCCTGCAGTGTTCTTGTCAACAAGAATAGTTTCATTCTTAAGGAAACAAATAAATTGTTTGTATTAATTATCAAGATGCAAAGAGCTTTCTTCTATAGCAGTGCAAAATACACATACTCTTTTAAAATTAATTTGCCGATGGGAGTAGTTCAATCATTGTACTACGCTTTCAAGAAATCAAAAAATTATCTGTGTTATTTATCAAAATATGTAAAAATTTCTCTGAGACAGTACAAAACAGACGTGGGTTACACTTACTATCTTTAAAGTGATTTATTTTTATTGATTAGTGCATATACATTTACGCAAATAAAAGTGCAATATTTTTTATTTTTCGTAGATCCCCAGTAGTATCGTTCTTTTGCTGATCATCTTTGTAAGCACTTATAACATATGGTACATGCTCTCTCCTTGCGCTTTTTTAAGTAACACTACATCTTGATGAGTAATTATCTCTGGAAACTTTGTATAATGTATGAATATCGAGGCAAAAATAATTCTATCCATTTGTTGCCAAGTGTCCCATCTTTGAGTGGAATGTCCATCTTCAACTATGAAACTAGTTTGTGGACGTCTTCAATGAGTTGACATCTACTAATAAGGAATCTATTCTTTTAACTCTTCAAGATCCTCTTAACTGACTAAGCTTCAAAATTTTCACTCATTCTACAGGAGGGCCTATCTATCTTCGAACAAGTTATTCTTCAGAATTTTTGAATGTCACAGTTCTTCTGGGAGCTTTGTACAATTTACTAGCACCTGCTATGGGTATTCCAATTTTTACACTTTTCAAAGCTTGAGGAATTTAACTTTCTTACTTGAGATTCTCCTTTTCCTTTTCCTTCCCCATGTCAAGTTACAGTGGATAACTGAAAATTTTGAACAAAATAACATGATAAGCAGTGATAGTTGTAAAAAACAAATAGGCGTTCAGAACTGAAATAGTATCATAACACCAGAAGCTGACCGTGTATGCTCCATAACCTGACAGGTGATGTCAGCTACTATATCTTAAAACTATATTTTAACGCCAGTGGCTGAGACTGTATGTCCCATAACTTGACAGTGGGTATCAACTGCTAGATCTCCCTTATTTTATGATCGATTACAGATATGCTGTCATTATAGGGAAACATTATAGGATAATATCTTTTATCTTGCCATACCAACCATTTGTCACATTCTGCATCAACAAGTCTTGACATGTTGGAGAACTTAATGACTATGCAGTTGGATGTTTTTATAGACCACGTGTCTCAGAACCTGAATTACCAGAACTCTTCAGAAAAAAACTATGGAGTATTATAGATATGTTTCATGATTAAGCTACTGTAGTAGGGGAGAATAATTTGCTAGCTATAGAATGCAAAAGGCATGAAGTTAAGTGTGTCACAGCCAATAATGCGAGTGAGACAGTTGTGAACGTTTTTTTTCTGAAAACTACTTCCAGCAGTTAGTTAAAAACCGCTTCATGAGGGGACTTCTTAAAGCTTCTAACAGCAAATGTACACGAGCTTTTCGAATCAGTTAATGTGAGATGGGCATCATTGCCCTTAAAACGGTAATAGCTTAATGACTACAGGTGAATACAAGAAAAGTGAAAAATGGTCAGAAAATATCCATGCTTAGCTTGACTGACAGGACATAAATTTACAGGACATCTAGGCAACCAAGATAAAACATTCAGCTCTGCATACGAAGATATGGAGCACGAATAGATAAATTTCAACAGAATTTTACAAAATGTTTTAGACCAACATGCACTGTGCAAGACTGTAAGGGATGAGAAAACACACTGTTTAGATTAGATTAGATTACTACTTGTTCCATAGATCATGAATACGACACTTTGTAATGATGTGGAATGTGTCAGGTTAATAAAAGGTGTCTCTACAAGATATTACATTACACAAAATATTACATGACACTTAATTTTTTTTGGTGGGGTTGGGGAAATTATCCACTTACTATATCCAAAAATTCACCTAATGAGTAGAAGGAGTTGCCATTAAGAAATTCTTTTAATTTCCTTTTAAATGCTATATGGCTATCTGTCAGACTTTTGATGTTATTAGGTAAGTGACCAAAGTCTTCTGTGGCAGCATAATTTACCCCCTTCTGAGCCAAAGTTAGATTTAACTTTGAGTAGTGATGATCATCCTTTCTTCTAGTGTTGTAGCCACATACACAGCTATTACTTTTGAATTAGTTCGGATTGTTAATAACAAATTTCATAAGTGAAGGCTACAGTGAAGATCTCTAGCTCTTTAAATAAGTATCTGCAGGATGATCTTGAGTGAGCTGCAGCAATTATTCTGATTACACGCTATTGTGCAATGAGCACTCTTCTACTCAATGATGAGTTACCCCAGAATGTGATGCCATACGAAAGCAGAGAATGAAAATAGGCATGGTAAACTAATTTACTGAGATGTATATCGCCAAAATTTGCAATGACCCAATAGCATAAGCAGCTGAACTCAAACGTTTCAGCAGATCTTCAGTGTGTTTTTTCCAGTTCAACCCCTCATCAATGCATACACCTAGAAATTTTGAATATTCTACCTTAGCTACCGATTTCTGATCTAAGTCTATATTTATTAATGGTGTCATTTCATTTACTGTGTGGAACTGTATGTACTGTGTTTTGTCAAAGTTTAATGAGAGCTCATTTGCAGAGAACCACTTAATGATTTTCTGAAAAACATCGTTTACAATTTCACCAGTTAATTCTTGTCTGTTGGGTGTGATAGCTATACTTGTATCATCGGCAAAAAGTACCAGCTTTGCATCTTCGTGAATATAGACTGGCAAGTCATTAATATATATTAAGAACAGCAGAGGACCCAAGACCGAACCTTGCGGCACTCCATTCTTGATTGTTCCCCAGTTTGAGAAATCACCAGTTTTCTGCATATTATGTGAACTGCTTAGTTCAACTTTCTGCACTATTCCAGTTAGGTATGATTTAAACCATTTGAGCACTGTCCCATTCATATCACAGTACTTGAGCTTATCTAGAAGTATTCCATGATTTACACAATCAAAAGCCTTTGAGAGACCACAAAAAGCCCAATGGGTGACTTCTGGTTACTCAGAGCATTTAATATTTCATTAGTGAAAGTATATATAGCATTTTGCGTTGAAAAACCTTTCGGGAAACCAAACTGACATTATGTTCAAACTTTATTTTTACAAAGGTGTGAAGCTACTCTACAATACATTACTTTTTCAAGAATTTTGGATAAGGCAGTCAGAAGAGAGATTGGGTGGTAGTTGTTGACATCAGACGTATCCCCGTTTTTATGCAGTGGTTCAACAATGGCATACTTCAGTCTATCTGGGAAAATATCCTGCTTCAGAGAGCTATTACTTATCTGGTTAAGAATCCCACTTATCTCTTGGGAACAAGCTTTTATTACCCTGCTGGAAATGCCATCAGTTCCATGTGAGCTTTTATTCTTGAGAGAGTTTATTATCTTCCTAATTTCAGAAGGAGAGGTGGGTGGAATTTCAGTGGTATCAAATGGTGTGAGTAAGGCCTCTTCCATTAACTGCCTTGCTTCTTTTAATGAACATGTAGATCCTATTTTCTGTACAACATTTAAAAAATGATTATTCAAAATATTTTCGACTTCTGGCTTGTTGTTTGTCAAGTTTCCATTCACTTTCATGGTAATGCCGTCATCCTGTACTCTGTGTTTCCCTGTCTCCCTTGTTATAATATTCCAAATTGTTTTGATTTTGTTATCAGAGGTATTAATCTCAGACATGATGCACATGCTTCTGGACTTTTTAATAACCTTTCTTAATGTAGCACAGTAGTTTTTATAATATTTGGCTGGTTTTGGATCATTTCTCTTTCTTGTTGTTAGATACAGTTCCCTTTTGTGGTTACAAGATATTTTTATTCCTTTAGTAACCCAAGGTTTCTAGCATGGTTTCTTATAATTAGATTTAACTACTTTCTTGGGGAAACAGTTTTCAAATTCTCTTACAAGTTGTTGTTATTGTTGTGGTCTTCAGTCCTGAGACTGGTTTGATGCAGCTCTCCATGCTACTCTATCCTGTTCAAGCTTCTTCATCTCCCAGTACGTACTGCAGCCTACATCCTTCGGAATCTGCTTAGTGTATTCATCTCTTGGTCTCCCTCTACGATTTTTACCCTCCACTCTGCCCTCCAATACTAAATTGGTGATCCCTTGATGCCTCAGAACAACTCCTACCAACCGATCCCTTCTTCTAGTCAAGTTGTGCCACAAACTCCTCTTCTCCCCAATTCTATTCAATACCTCCTCGTTAGTTATGTGATCTATCTATCTAATCTTCAGCATTCTTCTGTAGCACCACATTTCGAAAGCTTCTATTCTCTTCTTGTCCAAACTATTTATCGTCCTTGTTTCACTTCTGTACATGGCTACACTCCATACAAATACTTTCACAAACGACTTCCTGACACTTAAATCTATACTCGATGTTAACAAATTTCTCTTCTCCAGAAACGCTTTCCTTGCCATTGCCAGTCTACATTTTATATCCTCTCTACTTCGACCATCATCAGTTATTTTCCTCCCCAAATAGCAAAACTTACTTTACTACTTTAAGTGTCTCATTTCCTAATCTAATTCCCTCAGCATCACCCGACTTAATTCGACTACATTACATTATCCTCGTTTTGCTTTTGTTGATGTTCATCCGTTCAACTGCTCTTCCAAGTCCTTTGATGTCTCTGACAGAATTACAATGTCATCGGCGGACCTCAAAGTTTTTATTTCTTCTCCATGGATTTTAATACCTATTTCGAATTTTTCTTTTGTTTCCTTTACTGCTTGCTCAATATACAGATTAAATAACATCAGGGACAGGCTACAACCCTGTCTCACTCCCTTCCCAACTGCTGCTTCCCTTTCATGTCCCTCGACTCTTATAACTGCCATCTGGTTTCTGTACAAATTGTAAATAGCCTTTCGCTCCCTGTTTTTACACCTGCCACCTTCAGATTTTGAAAGAGAGTATTCCAGTCAACATTATCAAAAGTTTTCTCCAAGTCTACAAATGCTAGAAACGTAGGTTTGCCTTTTCTTAATCTAGCTTCTAAAATAAGTCGTAGGGTCAGTATTGCCCCATGTGTTCCCATATTTCTACGGAATCCAAACTGATCTTCCCCGAGGTCGGCTTCTACCAGATTTTCTATTCGTCTGTAAAGAATTTGCGGTAGTATTTTGCAGCCGTGACTTATTAAACTGATAGTTCGGTAATTTTCACATCTGTCAACACCTGCTTTCTTTGGAATTAGAATTATTATATTCTTCTTAAAGTCTGAGGGAATTTCGCCTGTCTCATACATCTTGCTCACCAGATAGTAGAGTTTTGTCAGGACTGGCTCTCCTAAGGCAAACAGTAGTTCTAATGGAATGTTGTCTACTCCCGGGGCCTTGTTTCGACTTAGGTCTTTCAGTGCTCTATCAAATTCTTCACGCAGTATGAGATCTCCTATTTCATCTTTGTCTACATCCTCTTCCATTTCTATAACATTGCCCTCAAGTACATCGCCCTTGTATAGACCCTCTATATACTCCTTCAACCTTTTCTGCTTTCCCTTCATTGCTTAGAACTGGGTTTCCATCTGAGCTCTTGATATTCATACAAGTGGTTCTCCTTTCTCCAAAGGTCTCTCTAATTTTCCTGTAGGCAGTATCTATCTTACCCCTCGTGAGATAAGCCTCTACATCCTTACATTTGTCCTCTAGCCATGCCTATTTAGCCATTTTGCACTTCCTGTCGATCTCATTTTTGAGACGTTTGTATTCCTTTTTGCCTGCTTCATTTACTGCATTTTTATATTTTCTCCTTTCGTCAATTAAATTGAATATTTCTTCTGTCACCCAAGGATTTCTACTAGCCCTCATCTTTTTACCTACTTGATCCTCTGCTGCCTTCACTACTTCATCCCTCAAAGCTACCCATTCTTCTTCTACTGTATTTCTTTCCCCCATTCTTGTCAATTGTTCCCTTATGCTCTCCCTGAAACTCTGTACAACCCCTGGTTCTTTCAGTTTATCCAGGTCCCACCTCCTTAAATTCTCACCTTTTTGCAGTTTCTTCAGTTTTAATCTACAGTTCATAACCAATAGATTGTGGTCAGAGTCCACATCTGCCCCTGGAAATGTCTTACAATTTAAAACCCGGTTCCTAAATCTCTGTCTTACCATTATATAATCTATCTGAAACCTGTCAGTATCTCCAGGCTGTTTCCATGTATACAACCTTCTTTTATGATTCTTGAACCAAGTGTAAGCTATGATTAAGTTGTGCTCTGTGCAAAATTCTATCAGACGGCTTCCTCTTTCATTCCTTAGCCCCAATCCATATTCACCTACTACGTTTCCTTCTCTTCCTTTTCCTACTGTCGGATTCCAGTCATCCATGACTATTAAATTTTCGTCTCCCTTCACAATCTGAATAATTTCTTTTATGTCATCATGCATTTCTTCAATTTCTTCGTCATCTGCAGAGCTAGTACGCATATAGACTTGTACTACTGTCGTAGGCGTGGGCTTCGTGTCTATCTTGGCCACAACAATGCGTTCACTGTGTTTGTAGTAGCTTTCCCGCGTTCCTATTTCCCTATTCATTATTAAACCTACTCCTGCATTACCCCTATCTGATTTTGTATTTATAACCCTGTATTCACCTGACCAAAAGTCTTGTTCCTCCTGCCACCGAACTTCACTAATTCCCACTATATCCAACTTTAACCTATCCATTTCCCTTTTAAAATTTTGTAACCTACCTGCCCGATTAAGGGATCTGACATTCCACGCTCCGATCCGTAGAATGACAGTTTTCTTTCTCCTGATAACAACGTCCTCTTGAGTAGTCCCCGCCCGGAGATCCGAATGGGGGACTATTTTACCTCCGGAATATTTTACCCAAGAGGATGCCATCATCATTTATCCATACAGTAAAGCTGCATGCCCTCGGGAAAAAATTACGGCCGTAGTTTCCCCTTGCTTTCAGCCGTTCGCAGTACCAGAACAGCAAGGCCGTTTTGGTTAGTGTTACAAGGCCAGATCAGTCAATCATCCAGACTGTTGCCCCTGCAACTACTGAAAAGGCTGCTGCCCCTCTTCAGAAACCATATGTTTGTCTGGCCTCTCAACAGATACCCCTCCATTGTGGTTGCACCTACGGTACGGCTATAAGTGTATCATTAAATAAGTTATATTTTAAATTAGCGTCGGGTTCCTTGTACACCTCATCCCAGTCCAACTGCTGAAGACTTTCTCTGAAATTTCTAATTGTTTAGTCATTAATTGAACACACAACTTTGGCGGGTAGATTTGAATTACTGAATGGAGCTATGTCATATACTGTAACTAGTTGAGCACCATGATCAGAAAGGCCATTCTCAACAGGACAAGAATTTATGTTTTTTAAACTTATCTTGGTCTATAAAAGTATTATCTATCAATGTGCTGCTGTCCTTTACTACCTGAGTAGATAAATTAATGACAGATGTCAAATTGAAAGAACTGAGCAAGACTTCCAGGTCATTCTTCCTATTACACTCTTTTAGTGAATCAACAGTGATGTCCCCACAAATAATAATTTGCTTTCCTCTGTCTGACAGGTAGCACAACAAGACATCCAAGTTTTCTGGGAATAAATGAAAGTTTCCTGAAGGGGACCTATATACTGTTACAATTATAAAAGAGCCCTCCTTCAGTTTAAGTTGACAGGCATATGCTTCTATATGTTGCTCTAGACAAAAATTTTTTGTATCTAAGCTTTTTACACAGTGATAATTTTTGACATATATGGCAACTCCTCCTCTCACCTTATTCTCTCAACTCACATGTGCAGATCGTTTATAATCACTGATATTTACCTTTTCCATATCAGACACAATGTGATGCTCAGACAGGCATAGTACATCTATTACATAATCAGATTCAATGTCATCTAAACAAACCAGGAGCTCATCTACTTTATTCTTCAATCCCGGAATAGTTTGGTGAAAAATAGTAACATAATTTTTTACTTTACTTTTGTGAGAATCTACTTTTTTCATTAATCCACCTATGTTTTGGTTAAATATGGTAACATTATTATTTGCTTTCCTGATGTGAGAATCTTGTGAGTTTTGGACCTCTTTAGCACCTGCCTGCCTGAACTGTGATTCAACAGCCATGCTGGAATGTTCCAACGACAGAACAGATAGCCTCAGCACAGAGTTAGGTGAAGTCAAAGGCTTATTGACAAACAAAAGCTGAGCGAAACCAAAATGAACATAAGGAGAGCAATGTGAGAGGCTTTCAATGAATTCGAAAACAAAATTTTGCCAATCGATGTGAACAAATATCCTCATAAATTTTGGTCCTAAGTAAAGTCAGTAAGCCAATCAAATTCAACTATTTAGTCAATAAGTGGTCATATGGGCATCAAATTGGATTGCAACAAAGACAGGGTTAAAATACTGAAACTGGTATTAGGAAAGCGTTTTAAATGTAGTACCAACACATGTTCAGTCAGTGAGAGTTCTGGTGATCTTGTTGGCCAAGGAAGCTGTTGAACGCGGCGAAGGGCAGTAGCATTGCAGCAGTCGTTTGTGGATGTGCATTGTAATGCTGAAAAAGCGCATCACCCATCACCCCCTGTCGATTAAACGGCAGTAGCACGGGGATAACAGCCTGTGCAGTGTAGCGGGCACTGGTTACTTTAACTTTACCCTGCAGAAACACCAGATGTGACGGCGAGTTGTAACTAAAGCCCCCCCCCCTCCCCCCCATCATGAAACCTGGGATTGGACCTGTATGTCGCAGGCGAATGCACTCCGAAATAAGCAGCTCAACAATTCTACACCATACACTCGTACATTCACCATTCGCACACAGACAGAACCTACTCTCATCACTGAAGACAACAGAGCACCAATCCACTCTCCAATTAACCCTTTCACGACACATGAGTAGCCATGATTGGCGGTATCGTTTTGTCACTGGTAGTCTGGTCAGATTCACACGTGTTCTTAGTCCTGCTGCAAGCAGACGGCGCGAAGTGGCCCCTATGACGCAGCAAGTACGACATTTGACCAGGTTTCATCCCTAGACGATATTCGGTGGGTCACCGCTAATCGCAAAATGCTTCCGTCTCAACATGCGTCTGTACTATGCGAACGTCCAAATCCTGTTCTAAACGTTGGAATGCTCCACAGATGACTAGCGAAAGCAGAGACATACCACCGATACATTGTGCACACATATGACATCCGTCGATACATCCATTCAGCTTCTTGAAGCCCGCAATGCGTCCCTGTTAGAATGGCTGAAGTTGTTCAACAGCGGTTTGTAGCCTACTCGTCGGCGGGGCATGGTTGTACCATAAACTCAGCATAGTAATTAGCTGCAATACCAAAACTGAGAGTGCACAGCCGACCTCTTTAGCGCCACCTGATGTCCAATACCGAGACAAATGAATAGTAACGCTACAGCCTCTCTTTACGCATATATTATACGCTGGTGTCACTGAACAGAGTCCTTGAGGGCGTTGCGTTTTTTTCCAGGTATTGTACAAGGAGTTCATTGAAAGAATCTTAAGAAAATTAATTCATCCATTGAGCAGTGGCTTACAAAACATTTGTCCGATCGATTTTTGAGGACTGCTCGCCAGTCGTGGATCCTTACCCAGTTATATTAATACACTCCTGGAAATGGAAAAAAGAACACATTGACACCGGTGTGTCAGACCCACCATACTTGCTCCGGACACTGCGAGAGGGCTGTACAAGCAATGATCACACGCACGGCACAGCGGACACACCAGGAACCGCGGTGTTGGCCGTCGAATGGCGCTAGCTGCGCAGCATTTGTGCACCGCCGCCGTCAGTGTCAGCCAGTTTGCCGTGGCATACGGAGCTCCATCGCAGTCTTTAACACTGGTAGCATGGCGCGACAGCGTGGACGTGAACCGTATGTGCAGTTGACGGACTTTGAGCGAGGCCATATAGTGGGCATGCGGGAGGCCGGGTGGACGTACCGCCGAATTGCTCAACACTTGGGGCGTGAGGTCTCCACAGTACATCGATGTTGTCGCCAGTGGTCGGCGGAAGTTGCACGTGCCCGTCGACCTGGGACCGGACCGCAGCGACGCACGGATGCACGCCAAGACCGTAGGATCCTACGCAGTGCCGTAGGGGACCGCACCGCCACTTCCCAGCAAATTAGGGACACTGTTGCTCCTGGGGTATCGGCGAGGACCATTCGCAACCGTCTCCATGAAGCTGGGCTACGGTCCCGCACACCGTTAGGCCGTCTTCCGCTCACGCCCCAACATCGTGCAGCCCGCCTCCAGTGGTGTCGCGACAGGCGTGAATGGAGGGACGAATGGAGACGTGTCGTCTTCAGCGATGAGAGTCGCTTCTGCCTTGGTGCCAATGATGGTCGTATGCGTGTTTGGCGCCGTGCAGGTGAGCGCCACAATCAGGACTGCATACGACCGAGGCACACAGGGCCAACACCCGGCATCATGGTGTGGGGAGCGATCTCCTACACTGGCCGTACACCACTGGTGATCGTCGAGGGGACACTGAATAGTGCACGGTACATCCAAACCGTCATCGAACCCATCGTTCTACCATTCCTAGACCGGCAAGGGAACTTGCTGTTCCAACAGGACAATGCACGTCCGCATGTATCCCGTGCCACCCAACGTGCTCTAGAAGGTGTAAGTCAACTACCCTGGCCAGCAAGATCTCCGGATCTGTCCCCCATTGAGCATGTTTGGGACTGGATGAAGCGTCGTCTCACGCGGTCTGCACGTCCAGCACGAACGCTGGTCCAACTGAGGCGCCAGGTGGAAATGGCATGGCAAGCCGTTCCACAGGACTACATCCAGCATCTCTACGATCGTCTCCATGGGAGAATAGCAGCCTGCATTGCTGCGAAAGGTGGATATACACTGTACTAGTGCCGACATTGTGCATGCTCTGTTGCCTGTGTCTATGTGCCTGTGGTTCTGTCAGTGTGATCATGTGATGTATCTGACCCCAGGAATGTGTCAGTAAAGTTTCCCCTTCCTGGGACAATGAATTCACGGTGTTCTTATTTCAATTTCCAGGAGTGTAGAAGAGATAGGGAAAATACAACAATGAGCGTCGCAATTCGTCGCGGGTTCGTTTAGCACGCGCGAGAGCGTTACGGAGATGCTCAGGAAACTGCATTGATTGAAACTACAGGGGATAGGCAAAATAATATGAACAGTGGTAGTAATGGGTCAACAACGCAGGTCAACAACGCAGGTAAGGCACGTATCGCGCTGTACTGTGCGTGTTCAGTACGAACTTGGCATCAGTGCAGGTTGTTTACCAGTAGTACACACTTCGTATTTGCATTCAGAGGTCGAGGTCGACGTACAATGAAAGACCTAACAGAGTGCCAAAGAGGGCAGATTGTGGGGGTCCGATTACCTGGAGCGTCAGTAACCAAAACAGCCAACTTATTAAATGTTTCAAGAGCAGCTGTTTCAACAATCATGACAGCCTTAACAAATCGTGGAAAGACATCATCCTGTAGACGTAATAGTGGGCGCAAATCAAAACTAAATGACAGAGATCGTAGTACGCTGAAACGAATTGTGTCAAAACAACACAAAACTACGGCGGCTAAAGGAGTGCAGAGCGCAATAGCCACCGTCCGCCGAGAACTCCACAAAGCGCATATTCATGTACGAGCTGCTATACCGAAACTATTAGTGACGACAACCAACGCATGGAAGCGTAAAATATGGTGTGAGGAGCATAAATCCTGGACGGCTGATCAGTGGAAACACGTCACATGGTCCGAAGAGTCAACGTTTTCGTTATTTGCAACATCGGGCCAGGTTTACGTCTGGAGAACGCCAAAAGAAGCCTACAATCCTGATTGCTTCATTCCAACGGCTAAGCATGGAGGTGGAAGTGTGATGGTGTTGGCAGAGAAAGACCATGTTACAGCCAACGATTATGTGAACATTTTAGGTGATCAGGTGCACCCCATGATTCAAATGTTGTTCCCCAACAATGATGCCGCATTTCAGGATGATAATGCACCCATCCACACAGCCAGGGCAGTACAATCGTGATATGAGGAGCATGCAACTGAACTGCAGCGTCTTCCCTGGCCAGCACGATCACCGGACTTGAACATAATCGAACCCTTGTGGGCGTTATTGGAGCGCAGACTCCAGAGCAGATTTCGTCCTCCCGTGTTGCTACGGGATTTAGAAGAGGTTCTGATCGAAAAGATTGGCATAACACTCCACTTGAGACTATACAATCCTTAAATGCCAGTATTTCAAGAAGAATCGCAGCTGTATTATGGGCAAATAGGGGTTCAACCCCTTATTAATAAACCATTCCCAAGTAAGTACTTTCAGTCCGGAACCGCGCTGTTGCTCCGGTCGCAGGTTCGAATCCTGCCTCGGACATGGATGTGTGTGATGTCCTTAGGTTAGTTAGGTTTAAGTAGTTCTAAGTCTAGGCGACTGATAACCTCATATGTCAAGTCCCATAATGCTTAGAGCCATTAGAACCATTTTTTGAAGTAAGTACAGGAGTTCATATTATTTTGTTTACCCCCTATACATCGCGCATCGAAATGGCAGAGAGAACGAGAAAGGCGTTTGTGTATTACGGAGAGGGTTACTCTTAAAATTTTGAGAGCAGACGCCCACGAAGAGTCGGGCAACATGTTACATACATTTCGGAAATTAACGCGACAAGAAAATCAGAAAAATTATATCTTATCTGGAGGTGTCTAAAAAGAAGGGACTGATTAACAGGATTCATCCTAGGGAACAGTCGATTTGATAATGAATTGTGCAGGTAAAAATTGTAGAGGGAAACGAAGGCTTGACTGTAGTAAGAAGGTTCAAATGCATGTAGGATGCAGCAGAGAGGAAGAGGCTTTCGAGTAATTGGAGATCCAAACGAATCCGAACAGTTACAGGTACTATCGCAGACAACGTCTCTAAAAGAGATGGCAGAGGCTGATTATAACGAGACAGTCAGAACATGTAAAACCAAGGTCGCCATGAGTATGCATGCTGGCAGTTACAGTTTAAGCGATATTCTAAGTAGACTGACCAGTAAGCCGAACAGGGAAAAAGGTTACCAATGTCACCAATGCAAACCAGGGAAAAACAGGGAGCAAAAATGAGATAAGCACCCACCTGATCTCGATCAAAGCCCAAACTGGACGAAGCAAGTAGAGCGGAATCGAAATGGCTCAAATGGCTCTGAGCACTATGGGACTCAACTGCTGAGGTCATTAGTCCCCTATAACTTAGAACTAGTTAAACCTAACTAACCTAAGTACATCACAAACATCCATGCCCGAGGCAGGATTCGAACCGGCGACCGTAGCGGTCTTGCGGTTCCAGACTGCAGCGCCTTTAACCGCACGGCCACTTCGGCCGGCTGAGAAGGTTCAGATGGTTCAAATGGATCTGAGCACTATGGGACTTAACAGCTATGGTCATCAGTCCTCTAGAACTTAGAACTAATTAAACCTAACTAACCTAAGGACATCACACAACACCCAGTCATCACGAGGCAGAGAAAATCCCTTACCCCGCCGGGAATCGAACCCGGGAACAGTACGAGAAGGGCTACCATGCACGCCCACGGTTATCGAATCAGGGTGCGGCATCACAGCTGACATTTTAGATATCCAGATTATTACTATAATGCTAATCAAAAATACAAGCAGGTCACCACAGATATAGCCGGACTTTCAAGATGCATTCGCCCTCAAATCAGACTCGTAGGGTTTTTTTATTATTTAATTCAGGCATGTACTTCAAACTCCCAACCTGAATATTAGCGGCGAGGTACAACCTCTTTCAGTTTTCTGAAGTCTGAAGGTTTAAATACCAATATTCGGCGGTTTAAAGCCGCAAGTCGCATAGACCACTTTTTTATCACAATAACTAATAAACGAAATATATCCGGCAGAATTCTGGCACCACAGCCGTTTCAAATAATTCTGCATATAATGTCATCATTGCATAGGTACCACAGAAGGTCCACAGGGGTAAGGCATATGGCAGCTTAATTGCAGCTCACTTCAAGATCGGAAAACAATCTAGCCCAGACTTCTGTTAGTATAGCCTCTCGTATGTTAAGGAAAAGGTTACCTGGCAAAAAGCAAGGCCATAGTTACACGAGGCAAGCACGCCCACACAAGATAACATCGTCACGATAAGATGCATTAAGGTCAAGCCGGCCGAAGTGGCCGTGCGGTTAAAGGCGCTGCCGTCTGGAACCGCAAGACCGCTACGGTCGCAGGTTCGAATCCTGCCTCGGGCATGGATGTTTGTGATGTCCTTAGGTTAGTTAGGTTTAACTAGTTCTAAGTTCTAGGGGACTAATGACCTCAGCAGTTAAGTCCCATAGTGCTCAGAGCCATTTGAGCCATTAAGGTCAAAATTATTAGCTTGATAAAGAGGCACTCAACAGGTTATTGCGTCAAGGCCAGGGACGAAAATGATATGTGACAACATTAGAAACCGCACACATCAGGCTCAAGAGCTCAAATCAGCGCACAGGCATCTTGAAAAAAATGTTCGGACGGATGATGGAGTTGTTTTGTACGACAGAGCACCAAACTGGCTACAGCGCCATATTTCACCTTCTTGTATTCTACTGAAAATGTAGTACTCCCACTTATTGAAGCGTTATTACTGCAGCAGTATCTAAGATTACCGAATAGCAGAATAGGAATCAAATGGACGCGTACCATTTGGTCGAGATTTATGACGTACTTGAAAAGTCGTCAAAGCATTAATCGGCTGGTCTCATGGTTTTCCGGTAGAATTTTGTAGCAAGTTCTGATACTTACTTGGGGCAACATTGGAGAAAACATACAATAAAATATTGCGAGGCGTAAGAACCACTGCTGGAATTCACAAATTTTGTAATAGTCCGCTCTCGCTCTCTCTCTCTCTCTCTCTCTCTCTCTCTCTCTCTCTCCCCCCCCCCCCCCCCCTCTCTCGAAAAATCTAAACCACTGCATCCGGTAAATAAACGACCGATTGCCTTAGTGAGTGCTGATTGTTTTTATATCTTTATTTAATAAGGTCTAGTAAACAGTAACTACAAAGGACCGTCTTCATTTCAAGTTGCTGGTGAGACTGTAGTGTCAGGAGTCTTTCAAGACAGTATACAAAAAAAAAAAAAACTGCCGTGTTGGACTGTGGAAGACTGTTACACTGAAGAACTATCGAGACCTCATCCATATTTCTTGGGAAGTGTGTCTAGCTTTGCGGAGCGGATTGTATTTCTCTATTTCCATAAATTATATGATGAAATAGAAAGATGATTACCTAGAAATAATTACGAATAATAGGGATTATAACAGAAAATTTGCCGAGATCGTCTTTGTATGCGTTTGCAATGCACGCACTCGAATCAAGATTAATTATAATCTTTTGAAGCAGATACAATAATCACGGGTGGCTCTCCGTCAGAGTTGCTCATCGTTGGCTTCCGTCTGTTCGATAGCGGGAGAATCTGTATCACTCAGATTGTTCTACTTGGATGCTGTTATTCATGGTATGAAGGTAGCAGTAAAGACATACGCGGATAACCTCAGTCTAATTTTAAATGATGAAATCAGCGCAGCTTCATACTCGACGAATATACGAGGAGCGTTCAGTAATGCAACACATTATTTTCTCCACTTATTTCCGTTGAAAAATATGTGGAATTTGTTGGTGCAATGTTCTCACTCCAGCTCCTAAATTTTCACGAAGTTCCGATAGATGACGGCACTGTACGTAGCCTTAAAAATTAAGACGTGTGTAACAGAGGTGCGTTCCAAGGACAGAGCTGGCATTGACTTTCTTTCGGCGGAAAACCACAGCATCGCAGATATTCATAGGTGCTCGCAGAATGTCTGCAGAGACGTGGCCGTGAACAAAAGCACGGTAAGTCGTCTGACAAGACGACAAGGTCGCACAAACCTGTTCTAGCTCCCGTGTGTTGACCGGGCCGGCCGTACACACATGTAACTCCTGCAGTGTTGGGAAGTGCGGATACTCTCATTCGAGGTGATCGACGGATCACAGTCAAACACCTCGTTGTTTAACTGGACGCCCGTGTTGGTAGACCTATGAAGGAGGCATTCCACGGCAAGCAGTTCGTGGATGATTGGGAGGATACTGATGAAGCAAGACGCTGGCTCCGACTTCGAACAGTAGAGTGGCACCACGCGAGCATACAGTTCCTCCACGTAAGGTGGCGTATGGTCGTCTCGCTGAACGGAGATTATGTTGAAAAACAGAGTTTTGTAGCCAAAGGAATCCTGAATAAAACCAACCTGCTTTCAGGAAAAAATGTGTTACATTACTAATTGAGCACCCCTCGTAAAACAAACCAGTGGAGCCGAATTAACAAGGATAGCTCCTTATGTATCGACCTAATACCAATGACGGCGACACTCAGGGCTGCATACAGTGACAAAAAACACCACTATGATTATCGAGGCACCAAATTGAGGCGTGCCGATAGGTGCGCCCAATGACTGTGCTGGACAGAGGAGTGGGGCGACATTATCTTTTCAGATAAGTTCCAGTTATGCGTACATCACGATGGACGTTGGAACCATGGAACGTTGTCACACTGACGTTATCGTCATACAGGCCCAGATCCAGAGCGATGATGTGGGGTGCCATTAGGTACATGCTGCGCGGGTAGCCGTGCGGTCTATGGCGCCTTGTCACGGTTCGCGCGGCTTTCCCCGGCGGAGGTTCGAGTCCTCCCTTTTGTGTGTGTGTGTTTTGTCCTTAGCGAAAACTTTGTAAGCGTAGGGACCGATGACCTCAGCAGTTTGGTCCCATAGAACTTACCACAAATTTCCAATTTCCATTAGGTACATGACAAGATCACCTTTGGTTCGCGTAATCCAGTGTAAGCAAACCGCGCCTCGCGAGCCACGTGCGGCTCTTTGGACCCATGAGTGTGGCTCTTCCAGAAAATAACTCCCACATTGCGAAAGAAACTTGGTGGCCCATGCGCTGAAGTCAGTTTTCGGCCTGTGCGAGTCCATTTTGAAGAAGTGGCGTTAGGCGGGGTGTACGTGACTCAGACCATGTGCATTTGCCACTCCATACGTAACAGACCAGTTTAGGAGGCTTACTGCACCGATCGATAAAACAACCCTTAGTTCATTTAGGGTATGTAATCACCCAGATTCCAATTAAGAGTATAATTATAGTGTAAGTACAATGCTCGTTCCAGTAATCCCTACCTCGTGAATGATGGTAATTCACAGGATGACAATTATTAAACTATATGAAATAAAGTCGTCATAACTTTTAAACGGTTTATGTTAGGACATTCAAACTTGCATGATTGGAGTTAGTATGTGAATATGGTTGGTTGCTGACGAAGCCCACTTTCATTTTGATGGGTTCGTCAATAAGCAAGATTGGCGCGTTTGCGGGACTGAGAACCCGAATTTCGCGATCGAGAAGTCTCTTCACCCTCAACAGGTGACTGTGTGGTGTGCATTGTCCATTCACGGAATAATCGGTTCGAGATTCCTTGATGGCACGGTGACTACCGAACGGTATACGAAGGTTTTGGAGATGATTTCATCCCCATTATCCAAAGTGTCCCTGTTTTTGACACGATATGGTTCATGCAAGACGGACCTCGACCCCATCGAAGAAGGAAAGTGATGTCCTGAAGGAGCACTTTGAAGGCCGTATTCTGGCTCTGGGGTACCCTGAGGCCACTTTGGGCCTCGATTGGCCGCCATATTCTCCGGATCTGAACACATGCGACTCCTTTTTGTGGGGCTCTATTAAAGACAAGTTGTACAGCAACAACCCCAAAACCATTGCTGAGCTGAAAGTAGCCATTCAAGAGGACATCGACAGCATTTATATTTCGACACTTCAGCGGGTCATGCAGAATATCGCTATTCGTCTGCGGCACATCATCGCCAATGATGGCAGCCATATCGAACACGTCATAACCTAAATCCGAATATCTTCAATGACGTTTACATGTTGAATAAAGTATGTGCACGCCGTAGTTTGTAAGTAATTTACGTTTTTTTTTCATATAGTTCAATAACTGTCAAGCTGTATATGATCTTGAAACAGCAATGCACTAAATCTATGGAACTCGGTTAATTGGAAGGAACATCTGATATTGTCGCATTCTGTTGTAACTAGCAGGTAATGGAATAAGCCAAAACACTTCAGGCAAAGATTAGCTAATTTGTGAAGAGCTATTTTGCGTCACTAACTGTCGGAGTAGTTATGACATGTTACGAATTATTGTGTAAGAAACTATAAAAAAACGACTAAAACTTACTTTCCATTTAACTGTCAGAACTTCTGCTAATACTGATGAAAGATCTGTTTAATCAAACATGGGAAACATGATAGGACTGCTTTACCTAAATTATTTAGCTTGTAATTAAAGCGTAGCTGATGTAATTTCATGTGACAAAAACAATATCTGGCCAATCTACTTACATGAATCGAATAACAACAGTTGCAACAATTCCACCTGTCTGTTAAATTAACAAAGTGCGATGATTTTTAATTGTAACTCCTAAATTTGTACAAACAACAATGTTACTATTGTTACGAAATGTATATAAGCGATTGAGTTTTGGCAAGCAGGAAGCACTGTTGATCGCAGATTTTGAGATGCAACATCTGTGTCATTGGGGGCAGTAAATCTGCAATGAGATGTATTAAAGTGTACCTGTTTCTTACTTCACATACGCTGATTATACCTTAAATGTGTATCCAGTTCTCGTCAAGATCTCGCGGACAACGAGAAAATCTCAAGTTAAGTAGTCTACATTACTGCGTTACACCGCCCACACAGTGTTTTTATTTCATCGAGCTGCTGACTGCTATAAGTTCTTACATTTTCATTGAAAGAAAACTACTTTTCGTCTCAAAGTGACCAGGAATAGTGTTCCTGACTCATAATCAGCTGAAAAACTAGCGTTTGCTGTTCTTTCTCTATTCAAGGCTACATATGCACGTGAACAATCATTTTCAAGCATGAACCTCATCGGAAGTAAATTGAGAAGTCATTTTACTGATGAGAACCAGGAATCGTGCCTAAAATTACAAACAACGTACGAAAACCAAGGAGATGCAACGCCATTGTTCACACTACCGTTTGTCAGTTATTGTCATCATTTAATTTTGTGGGTACATTGCAATTTAATTTTATCAATAAATAATATCATTTTTGTATGTGATATCAACTTTTATTCAATGTACGTAAAGTTTAACTAGACTTAAAACTTAAAGTTTATTAAGTTAATTTTAGGGGGAGTTGTGGAGTGATGAGAAAGGCATGTTGAGGTGTTTTGGACGTTTAGAAAGGGTGAACGAAAGGAGATACACGAAACAAGCATACGAGTTTTTGATGGGAGGTCTGGAATTGATCGACCTCAGCAAAAGAACCTCATTCAGTTTGTGGACGTTTCATGAAAGGCCAGATTAGGAGTACCCGAACTATGTAAATAATGATGCAACCACCAATCTAGTTTAAATTTTTAAAAGCTTTGCTCTCAAAAGAAATTTCATTCGTTGTTCTGTTAATATTTATCTCTTTTGACTAGTGAGTTTGGTGATCACCGGCATAACCGATCAGTTGGACGGCAGACTTCACATTCAAACGTGTTAAGCTGGATGGTTGTGTCCTATCACCGAGGTCTATGTGACTTGACTTTCAAGTAAATAAAGGAAGACCGCATATTTCCTGTGCCGTCTTTACCTAACTACATACAGTGCATGTTTAACTGTTGCTCTCACCCCCACGTTCTCCTCACCTTTCACCTGCTGAGGAAACGTCTGCTCATGGGTTTCGGAGAGGCTGGAACAAAACCACTCGCCAGTCATTATTACTGAGGAACTCCTAACATTGAGCTGAAGCAGCATGACATGAAACATTTACTTTAAGCATGTAAGCATGAAGGAGTTTAGGAAAGGTTTGTAATTATGCGTAAAGTTTGTTATAAATCGCTAAATGCACTCTTTAAGAAATGCTGGACTGAGTAATTTGCGCTAAATTTTGAGCAAAAGCTAGTTTATCAGGCAACTCAGTGTTTATGACGTCATATCTCCTGAACCTAGTCCTTGTTTGTAGCCAGTTCGTCGTCGATTAAATCCGTCCTTTCCTAGGCCCGTTCTATTTTTGAAAGCAGATGTCATAATCCACTACTGGCTTGCTGGGCCTATCGTAGCTTCACCAAAGCCCCGTTAGCCATCACTTTTCAGGGTTCCTGTAGGACCTTCAAGGCTACTGTAACAGTCCCGAGGCATACACAGTCTCCACTGTACCTCGCTCCTACAGGCAATCCCCTACTTCATGCCGTTGCCCATCTCCCACGACTTGGACGAGGGGCTGGACTTGTGGTAGATTGGACCAAGTTGAAGACGGAGAGATGGTGGTAAGACAGAAGACGATAAGGAGGCCTTTGTTCAATACAGACCTGGCGAGAGGCTGGAAACTGTCCAAGATGATGATGATGATGATGATGAACTCCTGAACTATATGTCGTACAATGATATAGTTTTTCAGGTACATTCAATGGTGTATGTGGATACTGTTTGCAAAATGTGTTGCAAGTAGAGTTGGTATTAAAGAAGTAATAAATTATGCTGCCGTTTTACTGCATGAAAAGCGAAAATGCAGGACGCGATGATTTTTTTCCCCTCTCATCATTTTGTGAGAAGTGTCAGTGAGATAAAGTTTCGAAAAGGTTTGAAATTATGTGTAAAGTTTGTTGGAAGTTGGCATGTGCTCTCGTTCTCAAATAATGGATGAGTAAAGTCCTGGCTTTTGCACACCGTCAGTTAAGTTGCCTCGACACAAACATAGTTTCTAACTGTTATACTTGGTTAATTGTGTTAAACTTTTAACCTAAGATCACACCTCATAATGAACAGATTGTGACAACATTTTCATGCGCTAAATATTGAAAATCAATTTTTTTTTTTCCCCTGGAAGCTGTTGATAGGCAATCTGCAAATAGGTTATGGTACTGTACCCCAGGTTCCGGTGGAGTCGTTTAGTAATATGCAGAGTGATCCAAAACTCCGTTAGCATTTGAAAATTTCAGTACTTCACAGAATAATGTAAGTAGGGATGTAAAAATAGTCACACGTGCTTGAAATGACGTGGGGTTTTACTGAAACCAAAGAAGTGCACAAGATGACCAACAGATGGTTTTTCGTATGATACAGAAGTAATAATTAACATTCTTCTTCTTTAGAATAACCCATTTGGAGGGTACGATGAATCAACTTTGGCTACTCTTCATTGTATTAGATTCCCTTAGTTTCCAAATATCCTTCATCCTTTTAGAGTGTTGTTCCCTTTCTTCTTGAGACCAATTTCGTCTAGTTGTTTTCTTTCTCTCCTGAAATTCTGCCTTTATGAAATGTGCTCTGTTTTCTATTGTGTCTATTGTAATTCCAGCGTTTTCCATGTCCTTTTTAGTCTCTATGAACCATGTGGCCTTGGTTTTGTAGCTACTGAGTAATTTGAATATCCACTTGGTTAGTCTGTTGTTATCCATTCTGAATATATGCTCAAAACACTGTAGACTACTCTTCCTTATTACATCAGTTAGTTTTTCAGTTTTCAAGTATAGCTTTTAACCTGTGTTCAGCATCATCGTTTCTTTTACCTCACAGTATTTTCCTTAAAATTCTCCTTTTGACCTTCTTTAGTTTCTCAAGATCTCGATTTCTTGTTAGTTTAAGTGTTTCTGCCGCATACAGAGCTTCAGGTCTGGCCACTGTTTGGTAGTGTCTTAGTTTCGTGTTCCAAGACAAGGCTTTTTTTGTAATAAACGTTTTTGGTCATATGAAACACTCTTTCCATTTTGTGCACTCTAGTTTCTATAGCTGTCTTTTCTTTTGCATTGTGTGTAATTCACTCTCCTAGGTGTTTAAAGAAATCATTTTCGTGTCTTGTATTATGGTCAACTGCAATAATTTGAGGAGCATTACAGATGTTTGTCATGAACTTTCTTTTTACAAAGGATATTTGTAGTCCTACTTTGGCTGATAGTTTTTACAGTTCTCTTATTTGTTCTTGGGCATTATCTAGCGACTCTGTAATCAATGCCACGTCATCTGCGAAGGCTAAACAGTCGACAGTGATCTAGTTTGGATTTCTTCCTAGTTGAATTCCTTTAGTGTTGATGGCCTTCCTCCATTCTCAAACTACCTTCCGTAACACACAATTGAAAAGCAGAGATGCAAACCGTCTCCCAGTCGGACACCTGAATTTATTTCAAACGATTTTGAGAGCTCTTTCCAAAATTATACTTCCGATTTTGTATTTTTCAAAGTTGCTTTTATTATTTCAGTTGTTTTAGTATCGAGTCCCAATGCTTTTAAGATATCAAGCAATGTATTCCTGTCAATGGGCTCATAGGCTTTTTTAAAATCCACAAAAGTAATTACATATTATAAGTTCCTGATTTTCCTCATATCTATTATGTTCTTTAAGTTAAATATTTGTTCTGCACATGGCCCTCCCTTCCTAAATCCAGCCTGATACTCTCCTAGTTGCTTGTCAAGTATTTCTTCTGCTCTTTTTAAAAGCTCCTTAGACAAGATCGTATAGGTCACTGGTAAGAGGGAGATTCCCCTACAACTACTACGGTCCGTTTTCTTCCCTTTTTTATTTAGTGGGTGTATTAGTGCAGATGTCTATTCTGGTGGTAAGCTGTGTGTTGTCCAGATTTCTTTAAGTATTTCTGATAGACATTGTATCATGTTGTCTCTAGAGTACTTCCATAGTTCAGCAACTACGTTATCCTCTCCAGATTTTTAACGTCTTTTATGATTTCTTTTATTTCTTCTGTGGTTGGCGGCTTTGAGTCCGGTGGTGCAGGGTTTACAATATCGAAATAACTTTTTATTTCGGTGGATCACAGTTATGTAGTTCTTCAAAGCATTCGGCAAGTATTCTACAATTCTCTACGATACTGTATGCAGTTTTCTGCGTTTTTGGGTCCGTGAAAAATAGACTAGGCGGAGTGAATTTGTTTAAGCTATTTTTGAAAGTTTTGTAAAAGTCTCTAGCATTGTTCTGTTTGAAATTGGAGTCTATTGATGCTAGTTGGTCTTTCATGTATTGTACTTTGACCTTTTTAAGGCCCTTTGATGCTTACTACCGGGCTTCTTTAAGGAGTTCCTATTTTTATCATTTTTATTTGCATTTCATATGTTCCAATCTCGTTGTCTTGTTAGGATTAGTTCGTCACACCCATTATTTCACCAGGTAATTTTCTATTTTTTGGTAAGGAGAATGGTTTCTTCTGCTGTCTGTACGATGTCTTTTTGAAGTTGTTACCATGTTTTAGGTGTTCACTTTTCCAAAAGTGTCCTGAAATTATCTTCCTTAGTTAAATCTGAGTGTCAAACGTTTTAGGTTGATATTGGCCCTTTCTTTTATATACTGGCCTAATTTTGAATTTAACGATAAATAGATAGTGATCTGATTCTAAACCTGCGCTCTTAGCAACTTTTACATTGAGCATCTCTGATGTAGACTGCCTGCTTATAGCAACATGGTCAAGTTGTTTTTCCCCACAGACTGGATTCGGGGATACCCTTGTAGCTTTTTCCCAGAAAGTTTTTTGAAAAATGTAAATTTTAGAGCTATGTCATGTTCTCTGCATAAACTAATAAGTCTTTCTCCATTTGCACTGGTTCTTTTATGTGCATGGAATTTGCCTACTATGGATCAGTGATGTTCTTTGCCGATTTGAGCATTAAAGTCTCTCAACAATATTATTGTGTTTTTGGATGAAATCTGGTCTAAGGTGTTTGACAGTTCCTGCCAAAAAAATTCTGTTTGTTCTTTTTGTGTTCTGTTTTTCTCATTTGTTTGTGCTTGTGTATTCACAATGGTATACAGTTTGTTTACTGATTTGAAGGTTAATGTTGAAAGTCTTTCACTGATAGATTTAAAGCCTACTATTGAGTTTAATATATTTTGATTTACAATGAATCCTGTTCCAAATTGGGGTGTATTCTTCATAACTCTTTTTACTGGCTTCCGTTTGAAGATTCTGAATCCCTCTGAATCCAATGAATGTTCATCAGTACCCCTTGTGTCTTGGAGTGCTGTTATCATTATATTTTGCTGTTTTATAAAATTTATTAACTTTTAAGTTTTCCTGTTTTTAGAAGTGAGTTTACGTTGAAAGTTGCCAAATAGTTTATATTTTTGTGTTTAATTTTATTTGGTGCTTGCTTAAGGCAGGTTTCAGGATACTCAGACTCATCCTTTGCACATTGATGTAGGCCCCCCAGAATCCGAATGCCTACTTTTAATTTCTTTAGAAATTGGAGATTGGTTACTCCCCGGGGTAAAATCTGTTACAAGGTGTGTATCCATTGTTGATTTTTTTTTTGTTGGGTTAGGGTAACAAATCCCCTAAGGATTCTACTCAAGGTTGTTAGCTCCGAGGAACGGTTTTCAGCCGCACCACTGGTGGACAGCCGCTGATCACTTAGCCGCCAAGAGGATTTTTTTCTTTGGTTGTCTCGCTAGTTCCGCCGTACCGAGAACTATTCGCTCCGCCTTCACTACCGTTGAGGTCTTCACTGTAGTCCTAGGAAGGAGCTGTTACAAAGTACTATCACCCGGGTAGATACGATGAGAAATTTCCGTCGGATGTTGTCTTTTAGCATCCATCATGAGATCGGAGGAACGCCGTAGACTTGCGACTTCAGGTAACTCCATCAGCAATAGTTGTCTGGGGACCTGAGAGGCCTAGCATGACGGACGTGGCGGCTCATCATGCAATTATACCAAACGATGTGCACAGGATATCTTTCACATGTGGCTGGAGCTGGAGCGCCATCCTGCATAACAGTCATTCCTTCCAGCAGGCGTTTACGAAGTATGATCTGACCCCCTCTCTCACCATAGCACACGTTATACACGATTCCCATGCGGCGCCACTGTCGTGTTGCTGTCCAGCACCATCTGTTGGCCAGTTTTTGCACTCTTTTTGTTTTCAATAAACCCAATGCTATTTCAGGCATGCGTGTCAATTTTTACCTCTCTACTACATTATTCCGCGAATTATTGCATTTTCAAATTTTAATATTTTTTTATGGGATCTAAAATTTAAAAAAATCTCTCTCACACCGGCCTGATTTAGCTTCACTGATCAGGAAAGTAAAAACATGCGTATGTTAAGGGAATTTTCATTCACAAAGCAGGCTTATCACATGCACACAGTTAAATACTGTTCTATCCTGATTAAATTGAGCTTAACTTAAATTCCATAAGGCAGTGAAGCCATTTCGAAGTCTCGGTGCGACGAAAATTGTCAGTCGATCTCCTGAAAACATTTGTAATAATTATTAACTTTCGGTGATCACATGGGGAAGACCGGAGATCTGCTGGTAAGACCGTGTTAGCCTATTTATTTGAAGTAACTGGATATCTTGAGCATACAAAACGGCAGGTTCGTCCAGTGTATATCAGACGTTCACCACTGATCCCGTGCAACACAGCGTAGTAAGCAGACACTGTCAACAATAATCAGTTAAATAATACGCGAACACACTTACTTTAGTTTAGTTCATGTATTAAATTCCTTCTCATACAGAATCTCATCAAGATGGCGACTAGCTCAACAATACATACATATACATTCTCCTTCTTTCACTACTAATCGGCAAGAATTCCTTCATTCTTTTCATAACAGAAAACATAGATAGCAGAGAAGCTATTCCATGGAGTAAATGGACGCTCCAAGGAATAACTGGGCTTGAAACTAATTTGCATTGATAATCGGTAAGATAAGAAGAGATATTTCGAGATATGTACTGAGTTATATAATTTATAAAATTTCTGAAAATATTGCGGAGAGACCGCTGCAAGAGACATTACATCGCACCTCGCAGCGAGCAAAGTTGATATGTATCCACTTTGCGAGCTAACTATTGGCTTAGCTAACTCGTTAGAATTTGTGGAACATACGTTCCTATAAATTTTAAGAAGTTAGTAAGATTATTTTGATTACAAGAATTGAAAGAGATTTGGTATCTTCGTTACCTAGATACCTAGTTGTTGCTTTCAAGTGTACTGGGACATAACCGCATCCCACGTACACAACCACGGAAGATGGGCTTATATAGTTGTTAATCAGGTCTACCTATTCAGGAACTGGCCTTCACAGGGAAACCTCGGAAAACCTGGAGGCTTAGACCCCAGCTAGGTATCAGAGATGATAGGAAAGACAGAATAATTTAGAAATTTGAGAGATATTCTAGAATTCATAGGAAAGATAAAATCTGCCTCATAGCCAAAAAAAAAAAAAATCTTTACACATGCAAATTTTTTTTACAATCTTCTGAAAAATTTTCTTCATCGATATGTTGCTGAACTGCGGTGAAACTGATCGAACAGGAACATGGGACACGGCACGGAGGACAGGCGTCGCATTGGCGTACCGGACAGGAGATGTAACGGATTTGAGAGACCAGAAGGAAGCTCAGGAACAGGTACTCAGGATTGTGGCATGAAACAATCGAAATTCGTCTAAGGAATGGTCAACTATTAAAGATTCCTGGAAGAGAAGGGTTAGTCGAATTTCTCCAGATTCATTTTAAACTCAAATATGGACCTGATCCATCCAATCTTCCATCTGAGGAATGGGAAAATCCATTCGTCTTGTACTTTCCACACCTAGGTGTCTTAATCGATACTGTAGTTGCACAATATCACAACTCCAGATCGGAAAACAATTTTGAAAACATGGATAATTTCATCCATCTTCTTGAGTAAGCCGAAAGGTTCTAATCCTGGTTTTATTTTTTTTATTTTTTTGTTGGCTTTTCCAGGTGGTAGTAGATCTGAATCTTTCCTAATTTGGTTTCAAGTACAAATGTGGATAGCATGTCAGAATGTTAAAAACTTTATTATTTGAGACAATTTCAAAAAAAAAATTATATCTTACTCATACATGATTAAAATGAAATTTTGCTGAAAGAGAACGTTTAATTAAGTCTTGCTGCATGACCTCTCCATCTGAAATTAATCTTTGTTAGTATTTATTGACGATCAAATTTTTATCTTTTATACTCCAAATGCCGCATTTTCTCATGAACATATATGAATGCAATATAACAATAAACAAATCCAACTGGAAAATGACAGATTATTACAAATTCACTGAAGAACTTTCTTATTAACTCTAATTTTATAAACACACACTAAGCTAGTTAATTAAATTCTCTTGAATAGAATGTAGCTCGCGCCAAAAAAAAAAAAAAAAACAGCGAGTCTTTATATCTGTGGACAGTAGCAATCGATTCTAATTTCCTAACGCGGTTCATTTGTTCTCCTGTGAACTGTCAGCTTACAAACACTAACTTCACACGCAAGCGCCGTATTCGATCATATAGTTTCAGTAAACTTATTCTCACTGGAGATTAACACTCCCTGAATGTATATTATTTCACACGCACAAGCTTCTTTGGTGATCATCGTGTTGACAGATAATCCGTAAGTCTTCACAGCAGCAATAGCTACAGTTCCACTTACTTTTCTAAATATTCCTATACTATCACAGAAGCAATCGCTTACTGTTCATTAAACCATCACAGATGCTTGGCATGCTGTCATTTAACCTATCAAAGTAGCTGAGGCATACTGTCCTTCGCACCTCATTTTTTTTTAACACCCAAATACTTCATACAGACTTTTCATTTAATTTGAAACACTTTAAAGTACCTATTTAGGTCTACATGGGGAAATAATCCTTTTATTCTTCCAGAATCCAGATATGCTAATCAATACGCACCAGGATTCGGTATATCAACAATTATATATGGACCTGTATAAATTAGATTCCATTTTCTGATGGTCTTCTTCAACCTAGATGACTTGATGTGTCTTCTTAAAAGACGTTTCTGTCCGATATTGAAAGTCTGAATTCGTTTGATGTTTCTGTCATGGATTTCCTTTCGCTGTCTTGCTTTCTCCGTAATATTAATGAGAGCATTGCGAATTTTTTCTTCCCATGACATTTTGGTGTCCTCGAGTTTAGGCAAGTTATCTACCCAAAAGTTTCTTTAGTTATCTCTGAACATCAGTTCATTCAGGGTAAAGTTTGTAGAACTATGAGGTAAATTATTATAAATCTGCTCAAACTCGGTCAAATAGTTTATCCAGGTAGTTTGTTTATCATGAGAGTACGTTCTCATGAATCTTATTAGCACGCTTTACAACACCAACATGACCCCAGGTCAAATGTGTAAACCAAATTAATCGTTCTTCATATTCTTCGGGTATGCAGACACACCATTTTGGATTCTCAGCCTGACCAGATTTAAAAAATAAAATATTATTCACAAGCCGGTAGTATTCCAAATTGACCATAGGATTTTGTTGATTGAATTGTCGTATTATAGCATTCCATCGTCTATCCTTTCTTCTGAAGCTGAGCCATTGTCTTACATAAATGAATATAATATAACTTGTAATTATTTTCTTGAAGAAGAAGCACTGGAAATTCTGCATTATTATTTACATCCAGTTCAGGTGTTATTCCTTCTGGAGATCTTGACAACGCGTCAGCTATAATATTTTCTTTTCCGGCTACATGAATAATTTGAAACTGATATCCTTGCAGCGCCAGCGTCCACCTTGACAAGCGAGGATGCAGCAACTTAAAAGTTTGTAAAAAGGCTAGTGATTGGTGGTCACAATAAACGGCTATCCTTGAGCCATATACATAATAATTAAACCTTTTCAAAGACCAAATAACTTCTAAAGCTTCCAATTACGTAGTGGTATATGCTCTTTCACAGGTGGATAAAACTCTGCTAGCAAATGCAATTGGACAAAAGGTTTTTACACCATCGATGTACCTAATTTGAAATAAACAAGATCCTAATACCACATCTGATGAATCTGTGGCTAAACAGAATCCGACATTCATATCAGGGTGGTATAATAACGGAGCATTTATTAGTTGATCCTTAATTTCACAAAAAGCCTTTTCACAATCATTAGACCATTGCCATGGTACATCTTTCCTCAGGAGCCGGTTTAGTGCTTCAGAGTTCACTGCTTGAGTTTTAATAAATCGACGAAAAAATGAAGCTAAGCCTATAAAACCTTTCAGTTGTCTTCTGTTTCTTGGAGTTGGAAAATTTTTTATCGCACTAATCTTCGCTTCTGTTGGAAGATTGCCTTTTGCATTAATCATATGCCCTAAGAATTTAATTCTCTGTAGAGAAAATTGGGATTTTTTTAGATTTGCAGTTATACCAGTTTGTTTGAACACAGCAAAAATCCTCCTAATAAGTTGTACATGTTCCTTCCAAGTTTTAGAGGCAATTAATAGATCGTCCACAAAAATTGTTATTCGACTACGTAGTTCTGGTCCTTGGGCATAGTCCAACGCAGAAATAAAAACTCCAGAGCTGATATTGAGACCAAACGGAACGACCTTGAACTGATAGCTTCTCCCTCCATATATAAAAGCAGTATATTTTCTTGAGTCCTTGTCTAACTGGACTTGCCAGAACGAACTTCTCAAATCAATACTGGTTAAATAGGATACATCTTGAAATTTCTGTATTAACTCACCGATGTTCTCCGGATATGTGCGCACAGGTACTATAATTTTGTTAATTTCCCTTGCATCTAATACCAATCGAACTTTTCCTCCTGGCTTTGGTACAACAAGCAAGGGAGAACAATATGGGCTGTTCGACGGTTCAATGAGATTCCAGATTAACAATTTTTGTATCTATTCCTGAACTGGTTGTTTTAATTGCCAGGGAATGAGATAGTGTGTGCGGCAAAATGTCTTATGGGGCTTAATCTGTAATGTACAAACATTTCCTCTAATAATTCCGGGCATTTCATCGAAAACTGACTCATATTCTGTTAATATATTGAATAATTGTTCCCTCTGACTATCCGTTAGGCAATCTGACTCAGCAATCTTCTGTTCGACTGTTTGAAATCCTCTTCTTGAATTGACTTGATCGGTAGTCGGTACATATTATTATTTTCAGCACAAGTCAACTGCACAGCAGCACCACGGAAATATCGCTCATACACTGCCTCCTTTCTCAGTAAGATCAGTGTAACAAATTGATCTTCGATTTTAAAATGCACCTTTCCTTCTACCAAGTCCAACTTGCAGTTGCAGGCTTGCAAAGTTCCAATGCCAAGAATACAATCTACTAACAACTTTTCCACTACAAGGAATGTGCATTGTTTAGCTACATTTCCCAATTTTATCTCTATAAGCGTTTGTATCTTGACGTTCCGGGATTTTGGCCCACTGCACCTATAACTCGGCAATTTTGTACTGGTAGGACAGGGATTTTCTTAATTTTACTAATTCTGCGAAACAAAGTTCCGGATACTACGTCTGTAGATGAAGCTGTGTCCAATACAACATTGGTTAAAATTCCTCCCACTTCTGTGATGATCTCAGACACAGGAACCCTTTTATCTTCGACTACACAGGCCTCTAAGTCTCTCGTCAATTCATCTGTCATTAATTCGCCTTCTTTATATCTCAACATTGCCACGGAATTAATTTCGTTTAAAACAGGTTTGCCCCTTTTGTATTCCCCGGCCGACTTTACGGAGCATAAAGCGGCCCTCTTCAGTTTAAATGTCGATTATTATTTCCTCTTGAATCATCTACTACTTCTGTTATGACTGGTTGTTGTTGATGACTGGTTGTGTTATTTGCTTCAAATCGAGGGTCAGAATTTCTGTACGCATTATTATTATTTGAAGACTGCTGGTTCTGGTAATCTCTTGCATTTCCAAACATTGGGTTGTATCTGTCTCTGAATCTGCCCCTCGCAGCACTGTTATTGAAATTTCCATTTCCGTTGCAATTGTTTCCGTTGAATCTCTGACTATTCCTAGTATAATAATTATTAAATGCGTTTCCGTTCCAGTTTGCGTTTGGCGCCTCAATCGCTCTCCTCTGCATAACCGGTTGTCTTGGCCCATGTTCACCTTCCTCGATCATATCTATAGTGTCAAGCGTAGTCATGAAAGAGTCAAGGTCATGCTCATTAATATACAGCATTCTATTTCTGATGCTGGCCGGAAGTCGAGATTTTAATATGCCAATCACGTCTTGTAGAGGCATAGGCTTATCCCAATACCGCGATTTGTTTATATATTTCTCAAAGTATTTCTTTAAAGACCCATGTGAAAAGGAAAATGGTTCCGGGAATAATACCTCCTGCCTTAAACGTTCTTGTACTCCTTCGGACCAGTATTTGGATAAAAATGCTCGTTCAAAATCTTCATATGTGTCCCAAGTTGATAGCATATCAGATGCCCATATAGCTCCTGACCCCTGAATGTAACCGGTCACGAAACTAACCTTTTGCCACTCACTCCAATTTTTTGGCAATACTCTCCTAAAACTTCTTATAAACACTATGGGATGAACATTTTTCTTGTCTGGGTTGTAGATCTGGAATTGACGGTGTTTCAGCATTTTCTCCTCAATATTGCTTTTACAATTACAGTCATTATGACTACCCTCATAGTGTTGTGATCGATGTTGATTGCAAAAACGAACGTGTGCATTAATGTCCCTGTCTGTACTTGATCGGTTAAATAATGTAATTTCATTGATAGATCTTGTTATGGGTTCATTTCCTTGCGTGGAACACAAATCTTCTCGAGATAGATTTAAAGATCTCTCAATGTTTTCTTTCCATTGTTTAAGTTCTTTGCCTAGTTGTTCTCTGGCTTCTCGAAAACCTTTATTAAATAAATTTTCTTCAGAACTTTCGGTCATAGATTGTATAGCTGCTCTAACCGTATGTTCAATATTGTCTCTGTCTGTACTTGATCGGTTAAATAATGTAGCTTCATTGATAGATCTTGTTATGGGTTCATTTCCTTGCGTGGAACACAAATCTTCTCGAGATAGATTTGAAGATCTCTCAATGTTTTCTTTCCATTGTTTAAGTTCTTCGCCTAGTTGCTCTCAGGCTTCTCGAAAACCTTTATTAAATAAATTTTCTTCAGAACTTTCGGTCATAGATTGTATAGCTGCTCTACCTGTATGTTCAATATTTTCTGAAGAAATGCTTTGCCTTTCCAAACTTAACTGCGAGAATTTTCCCGCGAGAATGTTTACCTTATGATCAACCTTGTCTTGTCTCTCCTTTATGTTATTTATGGATTTATCCAAATTTTGGATGTCCTTCGGGATCTTGTCTTGTGATTGTCTCAAATCCTGCATATCTGCTGACATCTCATTTACTTGTTGCTTTAATTCATCTTGAACTTCAACTAATACCGGAATTACCGCCATGGAACATTGCATCTGTTCTTGTGCTTGAACTATCTGTGGGATTGACTCGACCTGCTCTTTAATAGTATAAAGCTTAGTAGCAACATACTCGGTTAGCTCTAGGCGTAACTTCGCATTTTCATTAAACTGCTTTAGTTAAGTCTGTTACATTTTTGGTTAACAGTGTTAACTGCTGAATGATTACAGTCAATGGGTTTATTTCGTCCTGCTCAGATGACATCGAAACACTTAAGCTTTGTTGTGGGGCCTGACTAATGCTACCGCTAGGCACTACTTCAGTTAAGCTAGCGTCTAATGTTTCACTAACCTCAGAAACAGCTGAGGGCTGTTGTGATTCGCTCTGCTGTTGCATTGCCATTTTATAAGCCGCCCTAGTAAGAACCATTAATACACAGAACAACAAATACATAAAGTCACTCGCATCTGAGTTAATAATGTCACTGACCTAAACGTTGCATAATACTCACTTATAATAAACACTTCCTATCTAAAGTATAACCCAACAGTCACTCAATCAATCTGATTCAAACCGATAGACATTTAAATAGTTATTCTAAATTTCTATCTACAAAAATTTAATTGTATATTGTCTGGCCTGAACGACGTTCTCGTTGGTTGTGACGAAATTGTGACTTCTGGAACAGGCCTCGTCTTCTTTTCTCTCGTGCACATGCAACATAAAATTCACACAATGTTTAAGTAATGCTCAAAAATGTGTCCTGTCACGGCGCCAAATTTAATATTTTTTTTTTTTTTGTGGAATCTAAAATTTAAAAAAATCTCTCTCACACCGGCCTGATTTAGCTTCACTGATCAGGAAAGTAAAAACATGCGTATGTTAAGGGAATTTTCATTCACAAAGCAGGCTTATCACATGCACACAGTTAAATACTGTTCTATCCTGATTAAATTGAGCTTAACTTAAATTCCATAAGGCAGTGAAGCCATTTCGAAGTCTCGGTGCGACGAAAATTGTCAGTCGATCTCCTGAAAACATTTGTAATAATTATTAACTTTCGGTGATCACATGGGGAAGACCGGAGATCTGCTGGTAAGACCGTGTTAGCCTATTTATTTGAAGTAACTGGATATCTTGAGCATACAAAACGGCAGGTTCGTCCAGTGTATATCAGACGTTCACCACTGATCCCGTGCAACACAGCGTAGTAAGCAGACACTGTCAACAATAATCAGTTAAATAATACGCGAACACACTTACTTTAGTTTAGTTCATGTATTAAATTCCTTCTCATACAGAATCTCATCAAGATGGCGACTAGCTCAACAATACATACATATACATCCTCCTCCTTTCACGACTAATCGGCAAGAATTCCTTCATTCTTTTCGTAAGAGAAAACATAGATAGCAGAGAAGCTATTCCATGGAGTAAATGGACGCTCCAAGGAATAACTGGGCTTGAAACTAATTTGCATTGATAATCGGTAAGATAAGAAGAGATATTTCGAGATATGTACTGAGTTATATAATTTATAAAATTTCTGAAAATATCGCAGAGAGACCGCTGCAAGAGACATTACAAAATGTTAACGAACTTTTGGGTTGTCCTATAGACACTCGGCCGCTTAGAGTGACTGGCGCTGCCAATGGTGTACTAAATAAGTTCGCACCCTGTTTTCTCCCCGCGTCACCTACAGTCCTACAAAGTTAAACACGTTTTCTTCCTACTATACTGTGCACGAACAACGATTAAAATGTCGTTATTTCTGTTGTTTTAATGGCTAGCAGCGTGTGTTGAGCAGCAGTAGGCCACTATCAAACTTGCCCACAACGTCGGTCCACCAAGTGTTCAAGTGTTCGGCGGACGTCACCACGGGATGAGGATCGGACATCCACAAGAGGCGGTACGTAATGATTGGGCGTTGCCCCGTACGACAAGGACAAAGCCATAGAGATATCTGTAAACGTGGATCATCTCCGAAGATTCGACCCTAATGGGAAATGCAACTCCATGGTTTTTCTTTTAGATTGAAACTATCCTGCTTTATCTATTTTTAGCTTTTTCTTATAGTATAGGAGGGAGCCTCTACACCAGACCTCAGCACGAATTGTATATATAGCTGTAGTTACTTTGCTCTACATAAAGTCACAGCGAAATGATGGAAATTGAGTGAGGAGGTAATGTACATAAATAAGGATAGTAAGACGATACGAGGTGTAAAATATGTTGCAAGTTTATTGTATTATTTGACAGATGAGCATCGTGAGCATGCCGCTTCTTGTCTGACTGACAAATTGAGAACCAATTACTTATAATACAGAGCTGTGCCACAATAGTTCAAAACTGTACGGAATATTTTTGTTCTCGTATAGAGTGCGTATAATATTACTTGGTCGCTAGCTGTGATGACAGCGCTATAGGGAAGCAGACTGTCGCAGAACTCCTAAGCTACAGGCAGTGTGTCTGCAAACATTCGTATCAACATGTTATGCTAGTACAACCAATAACTCAGCAACTCAACAGTTTGTTATTAAGATGCAACTCAACTGATTATTATTAAGATCAAAATGGGTTACACAATTATGCTGAATTTGCAGCAGAAGGAGCGACTTATTTTCGCTCTGTGACATACACCTAATTTTCTTTGTCTTGTTGCCGTGTTAAAATTAGCTTCTTTTTCGAAGATAGAGTGGGGTTTACACAGTTTATCCTCACTAACACGATAATGTACTGCAATTGCGACAGGTTCGAAACAGTGTATTATTAAACAAACAACTGATGACAAGTAGCGCCAATAGCTTAAGAAAACCTCAACTCGCTATAAAATTAAATGTTGTTCCTTCACTTATGTTGCCGGCCGCATAAAAAAAGAACTGTTGTTCGTTCTTTAGATAACTTGCCACCAACAAATTTATCGCCCTTGAATTTCAGAGTTTTTTCAGGTGTCAATTCAAGGAAAATGCCAGCCTCGTCTCCATTAAGGATGTCACAATCTGCGCATCTCTCACGAATTGTAGACCATACGGTAGTGAGCCATTGTTGGATTGTTTCAGGCACACTGTCACACTGTTGGCTTCGCTGCTCACTTTTCAAAAAGTAATGACGTGACGTTGTCAATCCAGCCACTACAACACACAAATTCCTCATCTTTTAATTTCTTGGAGAATTATTCTGCTTTCACCATAAGGAGAAGTTCACTAATGGGTACAATGATATTTCTCTGTTGCTTAAACCACTTAAGCAGCGCTTCATCCACGTCGCTCCGTCCAGATTTTCGTAACCGCTTCGTTTAAGATCCATTTTGTTCAAACGCTGTAAAAAATTTATCCTTGTTCTTCCAAATCGTTTGGACTGTGGAATTTACGAAGCCAAATTGACGACACACCTACCTTTCTAGCTCCATTCTCGATTTCAAGAATCACTTTAACCTTCTCTTCCACCGTTAAAACTTTCCTGTTACTGGCCATGCTGTTCTAACATGCATGCACCTCGTAACAAATTATTATGGAAACTGACATTACGTGTAGTGTTTACGAATTCTGTGACTGTCAGCCTTACTGTAGTATGAATGCGCTAGGGCAACAATGAAGGGAGGAGTCTATAATACACCTATTGTTGACGGAGGACAGAGAGAAGAATACGCCAGGCTGTCATATTACAACAACAGATTTCTTTCCATAGTACATTGATTCTTGGAACATCTTGTTGCTAATTGAGGCTGAAAATGACGTTATATTCGAGGCACACGCATGTAGTTTCACAGAGGGAGACCGCACTGCAGTTCCTTGTCTAAATCCTCGCACGAACGAAAAATGGCTGACATCGAAATAAGTGTACAAGGAATAGAAAAGCAACTGAAATCACTCAACACAGGAAAGTCCACTGGACCTGATGGGATACCAATTCGATTCTACACAGAGCACGCGAAAGAACTTGCCCCCTTCTAACAGCTGTGTACCGCAAGTCTCTAGAGGAACGGAAGGTTCCAAATGATTGGAAAAAAGCACAGGTAGTCCCAGTTTTCAAGAAGGGTCGTCGAGCAGATGCGCAAAACTATAGGCCTTTATCTCTGACATCGATCTGTTGCAGAATTTTAGAACATGTTTTTTGCTCGCGTATCATGTCATTTCTGGAAACCCAGAATCTACTCTGTAGGAATCAACATGGATTCCGGAAACAGCGATCGTGCGAGACCCAACTCGCTTTATTTATTCATGAGACCCAGAAAGTATTAAATACAGGCTCCCAGGTAGATGCCATTTTCCTTGACTTCCGGAAGGCGTTCGATACAGTTCCGCACTGTCACCTGATAAACAAAGTAAGAGCCTACGGAATATCAGACCAGCTGTGTGGCTGGATTGACGAGTTTTTAGCAAACAGAACACAGCATGTTGTTCTCAATGGAGGGACGTCTACAGACGTTAAAGTAATCTCTGGCGTGCCACAGGGGAGTGTTATGGGACCATTGTTTTTCACACTGTAAAGGGTGAGTCACCTAACGTTACCGCTGGATACATTTCGTAAACCACATCAAATACTGACGAACCGATTCCACAGACCGAGCGTGAGGAGAGGGGCTAGTGTAATTGGTTAATACAAACCATACAAAAATGCACGGAAGTATGTTTTTTAACACATACCTACGTTTTTTTAAATGGAACCACGTTAGTTTTGTTAGCACATCTGAACATATAAACAAATACGTAATCAGTGCCGTTTGTTGCATTGTAAAATGTTAATTACATCCGGAGATATTGTAACTTATTATTGTTATTCTGCATTCGTCTCCGCACGCAGACTTACTGTAGTACACCGTGTTACCAGACGTCTGTGATAGTGTAGTGTTGTAGGAACTGTGACCATAGTGTATTCGAACTCTGAAAAGGCGGAGATGATACTCATCTATGGCGAGTGTCGACGAAATGTAGCTGAAGCCTGCAGGGTGTATGCAGAACGGTACCCGGACAGAGAGCATCCAACGTGCCGCACATTGCAAAACATCTACCGCCAACTGTATGCAACAGGTGTGGTCGTAGCACGCAAACGGGTCCGTAACAGGCCCGTCACAGGAGAAGCGGGTGCAGTTGGTGTGTTAGCTACTGTTGCCATGAACCCACACATGAGTACACGGGACATTGCGAGAGCCGGTGGACTGAGTCAAAGTAGTGTCATGCGCATACTGCATCGTCACCGCTTTCACCCGTTTCATGTGTCGCTACATCAGCAATTACATTGTGATGACTTTAATCATCGAGTGCAATTCTGTCAATGGGCATTAACAGAGAATGCGTTGCAGTTCTACCTGTTTACCGATGAAGCGGGTTTCACAAACCACGGGACAGTGAATCTACGGAACATGCATTACTGGCCCGTGGACAATCCTCGCTGGCTCAGACAGGTAGAGCGACAGCGACCGTGGACTGTAAATGTATGGTGTGGAATCATTGGCGACCACCTCATCGGTCCTCACTTCATTGCAGGGGCCCAAACAGCTGCAACATACATCGCGTTTCTACAGAATGATCTGCCAACGTTGCTCGAAAATGTACCACTGGAAACGCGTCGACGTATGTGGTATCAGCTTGATGGTGCACCTGCACATTCCGCAATTAACACTAGGCTGACCCTTGACAGGATGTTCGACGGGCGTTTCATAGGACGTGGAGGACGCATAAATTGGCCAGCCCGTTCTCCTGATCTTACACCTCTGGACTTCTTTCTGTGGGGTACGTTAAAGGAGAATGTGTACCGTGATGTGCCTACAACCCCAGAGGATATGAAACAACGTATTGTGCCAGCCTGCGGCGACATTACACCAGATGTACTGCGGCGTGTACGACATTCATTACGCCAGAGATTGCAGTTGTGTGCAGCAAATGATGGCCACCACATTGAACATCTATTGGCCTGACATGTCGAGACACACTCTATTCCACGCCGTAATTGAAAACGGAAACCACGTGTGTACGTGTACCTCACCCCTCATGGTAATGTACATGTGCGTCAGTGAAAAAGACCAATAAAAAGGTGTTAGCATGTGGACGTAATGTGCTGTTCCAGTCTCTTCTGTACCTAAGGTCCATCACCGTTCCCTTTGGATCCCTACGTAATTCGGTGCTCTCCGATACACACGGTCGAACAGCAGAGGAGTGGTACTCAAGCGTCAACTTTAGGTTACAATATCTCTGGATGTAATTAACATTTTACAATGCAACAAACGGCACTGATTACGTATTTGTTTATATGTTCAGATGTGCTAACAAAACTAACGGAGTTCCATTTAAAAAAACGTAGGTTTGTGTTTAAAAACATACTTCCGTGCATTTTTTTATGGTTTGTATTAACCAATTACACTAGCCCCTCTCCTCATGTTCGGTCTGAGGAATCGATTCGTCAGTATTTGATGTGGTTTACGAAATATATCCAGTGGTAATGTTAGGTGACTCACCCTGTATAAATGACCTAATAGATAGTGTCGGAAGTTCCATGCGACTTTTCGCGGATGATGCTGTAGTATACAGAGAAGTTTCAGCATTAGAAAATTGCAGGAAAATGCAGGAAGATCTGCAGCGGATAGGCACTTGGTGCAGGGAGTGGCAACTGACCCGTAACATAGACGAATGTAATGTATTGCGAATACATAGAAAGAAGGATCCTTTATTGTATGATTATATGATAGCAGAACAAACACTTGTAGCAGTTACTTCTGTAAAACATCTGGGAGTATGCGTACGGAACGACTTGAAGTGGAATGATCCGCCGGCCGGTGTGGCCGTGCGGTTCTAGGCGCTCCAGTCTGGCACCGCGTGACCGCTACGGTCGCAGGTTCGAATCCTGCCTCGGGCATGGATGTGTGTGATGTCCTTAGGTTAGTTAGGTTTAATTAGTTCTAAGTTCTAGGCGACTGATGACCTCAGAAGTTAAGTCGCATAGTGCTCAGAGCCATTTGAACCATTTGAATTTGGAATGATCATATAAAATTAATTGTTGGTAAGGCGGGTGCCAAGTTGAGATTCATTGGGAGAGTCCTTAGAAAATGTAGTCCAACAAAGGAGGTGGCTTACAAAACACTCGTTCGACCTATACCTGAGTATTGCTCATCAGTGTGGGATCCGTACCAGATCGGGTTGACGGAGGAGATAGAGAAGATCCAAAGAAGAGCGGCGCGTTTCGTCACAGGGTTATTTGGTAAGCATAGCGTTACGGAGAAGTTTAGCAAACTCAAGTGGCAGACTCTGCAAGAGAGGCGCTCTGCATCGCGGTGTAGCTTGCTGTCTAGGTTTCGTGGGGGTGCGTTTCTGGATGAGGTATCGAATATATTGCTTCCCCCTACTTATACCTCCCGCGGAGATCACGAATGTAAAATTAGAGAGATTCGAGCGCGCACGGAGGCTTTCCGGCAGTCGTTCTTCCCGCGAACCATACGCGACTGGAACAGGGAAGGGAGGTAATGACAGTGGCACGTAAAGTGCCCTCCGCTACACACCGTTGGGTGGCTTGCGGAGTATAAATGTAGATATAGATGCAGTTCATCTGCTGTATTAGTCAAGGATGTGAAGTATGTTCCTTGCGAGGAATATGGCCGTACCTCAGAAATCACTACGTTACAGCCGAGTCGCCGCTGTAATCGATGTCATTATGAGAAAGTCCAACTGTAATTATGTTACCAACCAATTATTATTTTACCAGCTGTAGATGGTCCTTGAAATAATTACATTATTTCAGTGAAGAAATCTGTAGTCACTCTGTATCGCAGTAGAGAGAGTTTCTCATGTTAACTCTATGCAAAATACTGTCTACTTTGCATGCTATCATTTGCCAAAGAGCTCTTTTCGGTACCTCGAATCGTTTATGAGATATGAGGGATGATATGAATACTTCACTTTCACTCTGTCTTTTACGAACACGATCGGAAGTGAGTGCACTACATACAATTTATTTTCTGGACACTGGAGATAGACACAGGGCTAGTATCAACTTAAAACTACAATTCAGTATGTTAACTCCAGTTCGTACGCGGTAATACATGACATAATATGCGCAGTACCTTACATAATGCCAAATATCGAAATAAATATGACAATTAACTAAGCGATAGGCAGGTAATCATGCATCTTATGAATGCGCCTATTAAATGAGAGAGAATCATTTTTTTATCAAATAGTTTTTTTTAATCGTTTGATAAAGATTGTAGAACAGCAGGCATGCGCTTACCTCCATTTCCGCAGTATCGGCGAATCCTGCAGACAATGTTCGTTCATATCGGATGGAGCACACAGCACAGAAGGCGGCCACACTTTCGGAACAGAAGGGTGGACTCGCCGAGCGATGAGAACGAGAATGCATTTCTGTACACGGACCAAGTTATCTTACACTACCTCACACGACAATATGAGGGCAAGAACCGGTGGAAAACACCTACCAAGTGCTTCATTGGTCTGAAGAAATGATTAGTTACAGAACAGTAGAAAAAGGAATCACATTGAGTACGAAGTGGCATTTGTTTAGAGAAATTCGTCAGATCGAAATAGAAAAAGCTTTAATTCAACACACTTCGATGTGAATGTGTTTCTCTCTGTACTCTATGTGTCCGTGATTAATCCCCAGCTAGACACGCAGGTCCCCATTGGTCATTCAACGAAGTTTTAGCAAAAGCGCGACTCAACGAAAATTGCAGTGCAGTAATAGTAGTAGTATGATATTCTGCTTTACGGTAGGTCTTGTCATAAGTTAAGCGTCTTCCACTTTTGTCTGTCCATAGCCAGTCTTTTCATTTCTGAATATTTGTCTCCTTTGATATTGTCCAGCATTCGATACCTTCTATTTCCTCTTCCCCTTTTTCGCTCCATCATACCTTCTATTCCTTCCTTCAATAAACAGTCCCTCCTCAAACAATGTCCAATCCAGTTCTGTTTTCTCTTTCTGAAGACTTTCAGCATGTTTATTTCTTCTCCAACTCTTCTTAATACTTCTTCATTCCTTACTCGGTCTTCCCAATTAATTTTTTCCATTCTTCTCCATATCCACATCTCTAGTGCCTCCAATATTCCTTCCTCAATGTCCAGGTCTCCACACCATACAGTGCAACACTCCAGATGTAACATTTGGCAAGTCTTTTCCCGAGATCTTTGTTTAGTGGTCCACAAAGTAATTTCTGTTTCCTCTTGAATCCTTCTTTTGCCATTGCAATTCTTTTCCTAATTTCTGTTGAGAAATACGTATCACCCATTGTTACACTTCCCAAGTAATTGAAGTTATTCAATTGCTCTATTTCCTCTCCCCCTATTTTCATACGGCATTTTCTCCCCTTTCCTCCAATTACCGTGTTTTTCGTTTTCTTTTTGCAGTGAAACAGAAAAGTGTCATACTGAGTGATACTTGCAACTCCATGGTACTCGAGCACTCCAAGTTACGCACCACCAAACCAGCATCGCACAATCCAGGAAACGGAATAACACTAGTTTTGCCATTCAGAAGTAAGAAGCCAATGATTGCTACGCGACCCTCCCTTCAAAGATGTTAGCAGGTGGAAGCGACCAACGATGTGCAAGGTGTAACCAAGTTCCTATTAGAGTCTTCTAAGGGCTGTAGGCAGCGTGTATATGCCCCGAGACAACCGGGAAATCCAGGAAATACCCGGGAATTTTTTCATCCGGGAAAAAACCAGGAAAACCCGGGAATTTTTTAAAATTCCAGGAATTTTTCATTGTCTTCTTTTGAGTTAAATTTTTGCAATTTTGACTGGTAAAAACCGATACTCTAACAAAGAATTTTACTTTAGCCTGCTACTGTAGAATAATATTGTAGCAATAAAAGATAAACGAGGAAGAAACACCAATGTAAAACTTACAACAAAACGTAGTGCGCACGTAAGTGTTCGCCAACAGCAACAAGTATCAAAGGCTTCAGGACGAAGACCACGCAATACATCATAACAACTGCTTTCGATGAGCGTGACGTCACAAAACTTTACATTTCTGACAGGTCGCGGAAAAATATTCCAAATGGTGGTGTGAGAAGCGTTACTTTCAAAGTAAATTTCCTTTTACGTGTGAGAATGTGCGATGAATTTCCTATATCACAGAGCGATTGACTCTCATTCAAAACTTAACACTTTGAGGACCAGTCACTTACTGTTAGTAGAATTTCGGACCCAGAAGACAAAAAATTTATATCGTCATTTAAAATTTTACTGGCACGTTTGTGTTTGATATATCTGGAAGGGTAACACACACAAAAAAGGTATTGTATGTGAAAGCTTAGCTTTTGTTGTGGCTATACTACATGTATATTAAAGTAAACCATAAACTTTTCCTATTTGTGTTTCCACTCTACTTAACAGTGATGCAGCTATTGGCTGACTACGCCAGGTGTCCTATGTTCTGAATATCTGTTTTCATTTGCTGGGTAGATAACGAGACGTGAGCTATGACTGGCTGACAGAAGCAGATCGCAATCTGGAGTTCAGTGCTTCGGAAACTAACGTGCTGTGTTTGGTGGAATTCGTAATTATACTTCCGTAATACGAAAATATCTATTCTACATTAGGACATGGAATGAACGTTTGGGCAAGCATGGGCATAACTTGTAGTGACTTGGATGTGCCACCATTGCCTCGGTTGCCTGGTCTCACTATTTCTCGTAATTTTTGTCAGATGTATGGTCATAATTCCCATTATATATTCTGCAACTGATGCGTTACATTTGAAAATGACGACCGTAGTTCGCCGAAACCGACAATGTAACTCCTTCCTTTTTAATAAAAAAGTGTTATATATTGTGACTATGGCTTCACTATTTTAGTGTCAAATAAACATTTAAGTTATATTTTGGTCACACTCCTTCAGACAGTTACGTCAGAATATAGAACCTATATAATGTGGTGTTGACAAGTGATGTCATGAGAGTTACTTTGAATGACACATCCATCAGGCACGTTCCAATCCTTCTATACCCGCCCACGTCGAGCGTTGGTGATGTAATTGTGAAGTGGAAACGCGAAGGACCAACCTCAGCTAAATCAAGACCAGACAGACCTCACACATGACGAGCATTGCGGAGGGTGGCTGTAACAGCGTTGTGTACTGCGTACGGTAGAGAAACAGTTTCGAGACAATAGTTGTTTTTGCATGTCAATGCACCCTGCCACAAAGCAGCATCTATGAGGCAGTATTCCTGAAATGGACCAGCGCAGAAGGGGACTGATGACCTCAGATATTGAGTCCCATGGTGCTCAGAGCCATTTGAACCATTTTTGAACCAGCGCAGAGTCGCGAAGTGAACCCGATGGAACACTTTTGGGATGGGTTAGAACGTCAACTACACTCCAGGCCCCAGCGCCTTCTTCTCTGGTTTCGGTTCTTGAGTAAGAATGGGCTGCCGTTCCTCCTCAGACATTTAGACATTTAACTGAAAGTGTTCCCAGCAGAGTCCAAGGTGTCGTAAAGGGGTAGGTTGGACTCGCCCCATATTAAAGGCCACTAATAGGTGTTCGGATACTTTTGATCAGGTAATGTAGCTGAGAGTCAACAAAATATTTCCGCTTCCGGAGGAGAAAGTTTGTGGTTGAAAATTCGTGATGAGATATCGCCGCAACGAAAAACACATTGTTTTACTGATTGCCAACCCATCTCGTGTATCATATCCGTGGCACTCTCGTACCTATTCCCCAATAATACGGAACAAGCCGCCCTCCTTCCAACTTTTTCGATGTCCACCGTCAATTCTACCTGGTAAGAATCCCATACTGCGCAGCAATACTGCAGAAGAGGACGCAGCCTTTTTCGCACGTTTGTTGCATCTTCGAAGTGTTCTGCCAATAAAGTGCAACATTTGGTTCGTCTTCCCACAATATTTTCTGTGTGACGATTCCAATCTGAGTTGTCCGTTATTATAATCCTTTAATATTTAGTTGAATCTACAACCTTTAAATTTGCGTAATTCCCTGTATAACTGAAATTTAATGGATTTTTTTAGTGCTCATATGCAGGACGTCAGTCTTTTTGTTGTTCAGGATTCAATTGCCATTTTTCGCACCCCATACAGATGGCCTGTCTAAGTCATATCACAATTCGTTTTGATCTTCTAATGACTTTACTAGACTGTAAACGACGTCATCATCTGCAAACAATCTAAAACGGCTGTTGAGATTGGTTCCTAAATCGTTTATCCAGATTAGGAAGAGGTGAGTGCGTATAACACTTCCCTGGGAACATCACATATACTTCTATTTCACTCAGCTCGATGTCTTCCCTTCAGTTATTACGAACTGTGATATTTCTGGTGGGAAATCACGAGTGCAGTTGCAGCACTGAGACGATACTCAATAGGTACGCAATTTGATTAGAAGTCGCTTGTGAGGAAATCTAGAAATATCTAGTCGACGAGATCCACTTCGTCTTAATGCAGAGCCAGTTGTGTTTCATAAAAACGATATTTTCTGTGTGTTAATACAGGGTGAAATTATTTAAATATGTGAAACTAAAGCGTGAACACACTTTATTCACCATGTAAACGCCACTACAGATGTTCGCATTTAGATTACGACATGTTTTATATGCTTGCCATCATTGGTGATGATGTGGCGCAGACGAATAGCGAAATTCTCCACGACCCGCTGAAGTGTCGGAATATCGATGGTGTTGGTGACCTCTTGAATGGCTGTTTTCAGCTCAACAATGGTTTTGTTATTGCTGTACATCTTGTCTTTAATACAGCCCCACAAAAAGGAGTCGCATGTTCAGATTCGCAGAATATGACAGCCAATCGAGGTCCATGCCAGTGGCCTCTGGATACCCCAGAGCCAGAATGCCGTCCCCAAAGTGCTCCTCCAGGATATCAAACACTCTTCTGCTTTGATGGGATCAAAAAAAAAAAAAAAAAAAAAAAAAAAAAAAATATGGTTCAAATGGCTCTGAGCACTATGGGACTTAACAGCTATGGTCATCAGTCCCCTAGAACTTAGAACTACTTAAACCTAACTAACCTAAGGACAGCAGACAACACCCAGTCATCACGAGGCAGAGAAAATCCCTGACCCCGCCGGGAATCGAACCCGGGAACCCGGGCGCGGGATTGATGGGATCGTTCGTAGTCACCGTGCTATCAGGGAATATCGCACCGATTATTCTGTGACTGGACTTGCACACCACATACTCCCCCTTTGAGGGAGAAGAGACTCCGCGATCGCGAAATGTGGATTCTCAGTCCTCAAAATGCGCAAATTTTGCTTATTGACGAACCCACTCAAATGAAAGTGGTCTTCGTCACTAAACCGAACCATAATGCGCATACTAATTCCCACATGCCCCGCGGCCAACTGTGCAGTTTGAACGTCCTAACGCAAACCGTTCAGAAGTTATGACGATTTTATTTTATATAGTTCAGTAATTGTCACCCTGTAGATCGCTTTCTTCAAGGTTTTTCGCAATGTTCGAACACAACACATGTTGCGAGCGTCAGGGACGCGTGTGTGTAAGAGAATGGTGAAACTATGCCTAATGCTGGTTGAGTCGTGTGACTCGTCAGCTTCCCTACGAGGTGTCTCGTGGACGTACGAGAGAACTTGTGCTGATCAGTGCCACTCCAGATCTAGTGAAACAGCAGGGCGTTCCCACGAATGTGATGATGTGCGATTGCACACTGTTTGCGCGTTGGATAACATCTGTTTCGCCAAAACACATCGGAGTCTGGCTGAGATAACACGTTGCTAAGATTTGACAAGGTGAAACTTCTGGCTGTTAAATGATATACGTTGATCTGGCACAGATGTATTTACTAACGCTAATCCGATAGGAATGATTATTGAAAAACACAGTTGACACTGGATTGATTTTAAGCTTGTACGATAAAAAGAAGAAAGAATAATAAGAATAACATTTGGGTCACCACCAGTGAGATAACGCATTCCGTCGTTTCCACTGAAGATGACATAAAATTCCACATGAATTTACAAAAGAGGGCAACTGGAGCTGCATAAAAAAATAAAAAAGAGTAAAAGCGAAAAGAAAACGAGGAGAATATCAGAGACAAACCGAAATGCGTTAGATTCGACAGATCGAAAGATTGTTACGAAATATGATCACAAGCGCATTTAGATTAAGAGACAACGTGGACGACCACCTGAATAATTACCCAGTGAAAGAAGAATGTGGCAGGTTGTGTGAGCGATTCCCCTGCCTGTGCTACATCTCAGATGACCCGACAACGTGAAATTTGTCTACTAGTCCTAAATGAACTCTCAGAAAGTTCGCCGGTACTGTTACCATCGCTCCGCAGCCTTACCAAACACTCGCGTCATATTCGTAGCAGCAGGACTAATGTACGCTATGCCTCCACGACTCATCAGCGAAATTCGCCCAAGTAGCAGAACTCTGAAACCAGCGCAAGTACGTGTGAAATAGTTGTGTGTTCACTGAACCGAGACTGAATGAAGAGTGCCTTCCCGAATTTCCCTTAAAACTTCCCTCCTAAACTTTGTTGAGACATTCTCTCCCTGTTGCTATGCCCAATTGCAGAGCATGGTGGGAACGTCCCTGAAATGGCAGATTTGTAATAGTAACTTTTCGCTCCCATCAGGTTTGTAAAATATGCACAGGCCAATCCAGAAGCTAGGTGAAGTGGAAAGAGCCCCGAAACTTTGTTCTGACGCGCTACGGAATATCCCGAGTGCGCCGCAAAAGTTGTGTAAGAAGTAACAGGAAACTTTGGGCTGTGATTCCCAAGAATGTTTTGAAAGATAGTATCGTATCCTCCAGATAAGCACTTCCCAGCCGTTTCGAAACAGCTGCTGCCTAACGGAACGTCCAGCCGTAGAGCTGGGCTACTCACAGTCACTACCGTACACTGTTAGCCTCCGAGTCGTTTGACCGCTGTGCGAGCATTAGTTTGATCACCACAAACGGTAGCTTCGGTTCTCGGCATAGCAGAGGGCACGCAAGGACTTCCCAAGAGGCTTGCGTGCAGAACCGCATCGCGTATTTGTTTCCCCACAGTAGAGTTAAGGGTAAATAATGTGAACGTAGTGACTAGACCGCGGATTTTAGGTAAAAACCTATTTTGTTCCTGAGTTCCTATTTGCATAAAAATTTGTACTTATGCGTTTCATGACTGTTTACACTTAATGGCGTTAATTCTATAGGACCTAAAAAAGCCTATTTCGACGTTAGTGCCTATTTTTGCCTATTTCGGCTTTAATATCCTAAAAAGTGCCTATTTCATCATATAAGACAGTGGCTCCAAGTTTTTCCACACTATACGACAGATGGAAAAAAATATTTTCTGCCCACCGTGCAGCAAGGTGGCTAGTTGATATGCGCTCACGCTTCGTACTTGCTAACACTTCGGTCTTTTTTTATTTTTTTATATCGCTATCCCTGTTAATACCAAATACTCTTTATAGGTGTTTTATTATTCATATGTAAAAATAGATCACGGATCTTTAGGTTAAAACCTATTTTTTTTCCTAAGCTCCAATTTGCATATAAGTTGGAACTTATGCGTTTCATGACTAACTAAACTGAATACCGTTAGTTCTATAGGACCTAAAATTGCGTTTTTCGACGTTGACGCCTAATTTTGCCTATTTCGGCATCAAAATCCTAAAAAGTGCCTATTTCGTTAATCTGACATACAGTTCTTGTGTTTTCAAAGATTAAAAAAAGGAAGTAAACTTAGGGCTTTACGTCTCGTCGAAGGCGAAGGTCGTTAGAGACTGTTTATGTGGTGTCACCGCTAGACACCACACTTGCTAGGTGGTAACTTAAATCGGCCGCGGTCCTGTAGTACATGTCGGACCCGCGTGTCGCCACTGTGTAATCGCAAACGTAGCGCCATCACAGGGCAGGTCACAAGACACGGACTTGACCTCGCCCCAGTTGTACGGACGACATAGCTTGCGACTAGACCTACCAAGTATTCCTCTCATTTGCCGAGAGACAGATTAAATAGCCTTCAGCTAGTCCATCGCTACTACCTAGCAAGGCGCCATGTGTATCATTGCTAATTGCTTACTACTATTCAAGAGATGTATTTCAACAAGAACAAGACTACATTAAAGTTAAGTATATTAAAATCTCTCTTCTTTTCTTTATAGTTTTTCATCCAGTCTCCTGTTTCAGAATTTACGCCCGTCTGCGTTAGTTTCGCGTGCACCTAGCCACTCATTGTGTCGAGACCTTAGGGAATCGACACAACAATATTTTGGCGACGAGGTGTGGTGCCGCGCCCACGTGCAGTCTTTGTGTTATACTTGCTCTAATTTGCTTGTGTCATGGCTTCGCCGCATTCTCCAGATGTACTGTCCGAATTTTTTCGCTTGCAGAATCAGCAGACGCAGGCGTTATTGGAAGCCCTTGGACAGCTCGTCCAGGGTCAACGTGCGCTGCAAACCGATGCGGCACCCGCCGCTTCATCGCTACCGCAGCCACACAACGCGGTCGCACCGCCATTTAGGCCCTTTGAGGCCACAACCGAAAGCTGGACTGAGTGGGCCAGCCAGTTCAACTTCCACCTCACTGCTTATGGAATTCAAGGTAAAGAGCGGCAGCCGTTTTTGCTTTCTTGTGTCGGTGTGTCTACCTACCGTGTGATAGTGAAATTGTTTCCCCGACGCGACGTAGCAACTCTGTCCTACGAAGAAATTTTGTCTGCTTTGGATGCCTATTTCAAAGAAACAGTTAATGTAGTTGCCGAACGGTATACGTTTTTTCGTACAAAACGTACGGCCGGTCAGACTAATAGGGAGTGGGTAGCAACTTTGCAAGGACTTACTAGAGACTGCGCGTTTGCCTGTGAATGTGGCCTCCCATATTCAGATACTATGGTGCGTGATGCAATTGCACAGAACGTTTCTGATGTTCGCATACGGGAACAGATTTTGAAACTAGTTAATCCCTCCCTGCAACAAGTGATAGACATATTGGACAGGCAAGACACACTTGACTTTGCTCAGGAATCATTTGAAACTTCGCCAGCAGTGTGTCACATTAATCGGCCCGCTGCACGGGACGCTAAGCGGCCCTCGCGCCCGACTTCGCTGCGGCCGCCTAGCTTGCAACCACGTGCGCCGCGTAAGCAAGCAAATGCAGTGAAATCTTGCCCGCGGTGTGCAACTAGACATTCGCGTGAAAATTGCCCGTCACGCCAAGCTATTTGCTTTTACTGTCACAAGAAAGGACATGTACAAAGTGTTTGCCAGAAAAAGTTAAGATCAGACAATCACACAAATTCCAGGCCCTTTGCTTCGCGCCGGAATCGCACCCAGGACAATCAGGCTCGTGGACCTTCGCCCATGGACATTCATGTCGTTCATTCCCACCCGTCCAGTGACACTTTAGCTAACAGTGACTGTGTTCGTCCCACCCAAAGTGTGCGTCGACGTCGCCGGAAATCCCGTAAAGTTACAAGTGCTTCTGGACCTGTATCAGTTCAAATTGCACGTGACAGTCGCTCTTGTCGTCAACAAGACAATAAACTTTTTGTGGACTTAGACTTTGCAGGAAAAGTGATACCATTCCAGCTCGATACCGGAGCTGCAGTTTCCTTGCTCAATCACGACACGTACAAACAACTGGGCGCCCCGCCATTGCGTGCCGCAAATGTTACGTTAACTAGTTACTCAGGACAGCACATACCTGTGTTAGGACAGTGCAGCCTTATTGCAACATACAAGGGACAGACAAAACTTGTATCATTTTACGTTCTTCGTTCCTCTAGTGCAGTGAACTTGTTTGGTTTAGATTTGTTTCAATTGTTTAATTTGTCTATAGTAAATCAGGTCCTATCAGTGAATCAGACTGTGCCTTCCGCCAGTGTTTCTAGTCTTTGTGAAGAATTTGCAGACATTTTTGCACCGGGCCTTGGTTGCGCTAAGAACTATGAAGCGCATTTGGAACTGAAAGACAATGCGCAACCGAAATTTTTCAGAGCGCGCAATGTTCCCCACGCATTGCGTGATGAGGCCGCTGAACGATTGGTCCGGACTTTCAAGTCGCAGATGTTGAAGTTGAAAGAGTCGCATTCTCGGGAGGACGCTTTGTTGCTCTTTTTGTCCTCATATCGCTCTCAGCCTCGCGATGGTCGCTCGCCGGCTGAGTTGCTTCATGGTCGTTCTCATCGAACTTTGATGTCTTTGCTGCATCCGCCACATCGGGTTCCTGTGCAGCGGCAGACTCCTGCTTTTGCTCCTGGCGACGTTGTCTATTATCGCAACTATCGCGGTTCACAGCGTTGGCTCGCAGGGCGCATTCTTCGCTGCCTCGGCCGCGCGATGTATTTGGTTTTGGGGGCCTCTGGTGAGGTGCGTCGGCATCTCAATCAGCTGCGCCTCTGTCGTCGCCTGGGTTCTGCCGCTCACCGTCTGCTTTCAGCGACGGAGCCGTCAGGTCAGCGCCTTGGGGACCCATCTACTGGCTCGCCTCATCCCCAGGTGTTACCGACGATGCCTTCCATTTTGCCTCATGGCGTCGCGCCGCCGCAGCCGCCGCCGGCGCCGCCCGCAGCGGACGCTTCGCTGCAACCGCATGGCGCCTCCCTGGGTCACGCGCCGCCGCTTGCTTCCCGTGACCAGCCGTCCTCCGCCATGGACCTCTTGCCCGCTCCGGACCAGATGTCGTCTTCGCCCGTCGGGTGCTCCGACCACATGGAGGTCGACCCTTCTGTCTCATTACGTGCGCATACACCTCATGTTGACGTGCACCCTGGACTAGGTTTGCAGGCGTTTCCTAGCTCCCCTCGGACCGAATGGCCGGGTGCGGGTGGCACAGCCTCGCCTGTTGTTAGGCTCCCCACCTCATCGCATACGTCAACATGGGGTCCTCCCCACGGCGGGCGGAAGCCTTATCTCACGACCGTTCGCCGATTTGCGGGGGAGGAATGTGGTGTCACCGCTAGACACCACACTTGCTAGGTGGTAACTTAAATCGGCCGCGGTCCTGTAGTACATGTCGGACCCGCGTGTCGCCACTGTGTAATCGCAAACGTAGCGCCATCACAGGGCAGGTCACAAGACACGGACTTGACCTCGCCCCAGTTGTACGGACGACATAGCTTGCGACTAGACCTACCAAGTATTCCTCTCATTTGCCGAGAGACAGATTAAATAGCCTTCAGCTAGTCCATCGCTACTACCTAGCAAGGCGCCATGTGTATCATTGCTAATTGCTTACTACTATTCAAGAGATGTATTTCAACAAGAACAAGACTACATTAAAGTTAAGTATATTAAAATCTCTCTTCTTTTCTTTATAGTTTTCATCCAGTCTCCTGTTTCAGAATTTACGCCCGTCTGCGTTAGTTTCGCGTGCACCTAGCCACTCATTGTGTCGAGACCTTAGGGAATCGACACAACAGTTTACAATTCCTTTGCTTGCCTTATTACCAACAGCACTCGGCACAGTTGAATGGTCATCCATCCAAGTACGCGCCGAGCGCGATAGTGCTTAACTTCGGTGAGCGAATGGGAACCTGTCAAAGTTTTGAGTTACACATTAGAATCGAACGTGGCAGTACTAAATGTTATATTTGAAAATATTTCGGTCGTAGGACTCTGGCCAGCTGCGTATTTTCGCAAAGAAACGGTTTCATAGGCCTTAAGCTGAGCACGGATTAAAAAACCACAATGTTAATCGTAGACGCCCTCTATAGCTAAATTACTGCCCTTCGCGCATTTTCTCGCTGCTGTCTACAGGCAGTCCTATCAAACTACTCTGTTTCGTGAAAAGTATTATACGTGAATTTTCCGGTTCGAAAAATAATTTGCTAGTAGTGAGATGTTTTCATCTGAAGCACTGATAATTCCATTCGCTTGTTCAGAAGGGGCGGCCATCTGTCAGGTGCCATATTTACAGCAACGAGTACAGTACTTCCCCTACCGCTCCCATGCACCGCAGTAAAAGGATAAAAAAAAAAAAACTGGTCATCGTTCACTTTTTCCCAGCGAAAACAAATCAGTACATTGTGTAGCGACCGACGTGTTAAGTGTTACTAACGTTCTAAGTGCAAAATAAATTCTAGTTTCTGTGTGAGAATACTACGCCATGCCGAAAACAGCTAGTTCAAAGTCTACTCATATAAGGCAGTGGCTGCAAGATTTTCCGCATTATACAACAGATGGGAAAATTATTTTCTGGCAAGCATGCAACAAGGAGGTTAGTTGATGTTTTTCTTAGACTTCTTATTCCTGTCACTTCTTCTTTTTTATCGCTATCCTTTAGTAATACGAAATACTCTTTATATGCGATTCTAAACTGCATTTCCCTTTTCTCTAGTATTAGGTTTCGAGTGTTAAGAAATCTCACTTAACTCAGCATGCAGATGGACTCGCACATAAAGCTAATGTTGAACGAAAGTAAAAACTGAAGCAAACTCTTTTAACCAATAAATCTGGTGAATCCTCCGAAAAAAAAAAAACAAGCTCTACAGTGATTTGTGTCATGCACTTGTGGCAGCAAACATCCCCTTTCGGAAACTAGAAAACCCTATTTTCAGAGGTGAAAGGTGGCTACACTGAGTCACAGCGCCAAAGATTGCGCCAAAGTTTATTATTCCGCCGCCTCCACTGGTGCAGTAGTAGTTCAGAGGTTGCCGTGGGCAGTATTTGTTGAGAGGATGTCGAGTGCAGTTGTTGTTCTGTTGGGCGAGAGAGTAGATGCTGTTCGGTTGGTGTAATGTATAGATGATGTTGCATTGATCACAGTGTATTTTTTTACCTCTCTCGCCCAACAGAACAACAACTGCACTCGACATCCTCTGAACTAGTACGTGCTTTCGACATCCTCTCAACAAGTACTGCCCACGGCAACCTCTGAACTACTACTGCACCAGTGGAGGCGGCGGAATAATAATCTTTGGCGCAATCTCTGGCACTGTGACTCAGTGTAGCCACCTTTCAGAGGTTTTCTTGAGAAGTACTGCCATCAGTCTATTCCTGCAGAGTCAACTTTACGTAAGAATTATGTAGATTCAGCTTACAACGCTGCATTGCACAGAATCCGAGAATATGTTGGAGAATCTTGTATATGGATTTTTGTGGATGAAACTACTGACAGTCTTGGCCGTTACATTGCAAACTTGATATTGGCAAGCTAGATCGAGATGCTCCATCCAGGGCTCATTTCATTTACTCAAAACAGCTTGCAAAAACTAACCAACAAACAATAGCACAGTTTGTGAACAATGGGCTTTAGGTGCTATACCCAAACGGAGTGGATGAGAATAAGGTGCTTCTGGCCGTCACTAATGCTGCAGCATATATGATAGCAGCGTTTCAACTATTAAATTCTACCCTTTGATGCTGCACGTAACTTGTGTAGTGCATGGGATCAACCGCATAGCAGAGCAAGTAAGATTACAATTTCCTAAAGTAAATAAAGTAATATCTATAGTGAAGAAAATTTTTGTTAAGATACCATCAACAATACAGCCATTCAAAGAACAGCTGCCAGATGTCCCATTGCCGCCAGAGCCTGTTGTCACCCGTTGGGGCACGTGGCTGATAGCAGCAGAATACTGTAGTACGCATCTCTCAGCCAGAGGATGCTGCATCCGTAACTGCAGCAGTGGAGTTACTCAAAGATTCTTCTTTAAAACGGGACTTATCTTACATTAGGGCCCACTACACATTTATGGCAAGAATAATTTCACAATTAGAAGGCTCAGGGAGACCTATCTACGACAATATTTCTTTGCTTAAAGAAGTCAAAATGAAAATTAATGAAGCGCCAGGTGAAGTAGGGGAAAAAGTACGGGCAAAAATGCAAACGGTTTTGCAGAAGAACACTGGCCTGAAGGAGTTGTGTGCGGCTGCCGACATACTTAGTGGAAAATCGAGCACTCCCGACTGCAGCATTCCTGTCCAACATGTGCCGAAAATGAAGCACGCCCCTGTCACATCTGTTTATGTAGAACGTTCTTTTTCAGCGTATAAGTTGATTCTGACTGACAAGCGCCACAGTTTTTCACTAGAAAACCTAGAAAATATTTTGGTTCTTTATTGTGAAGCCAACTATGGTCAGAATATGTGAAACTAAGAATGTATTCATTAAACCATTGCCACATCTTTTTTACGGAGATCTTTATCTTGCAGGAACTCAAAAATATTTGGAGTTATATTCAACATTAATGTTGTAGATTGCTGTGTTCTGTAACTGTGCACGCCCGGGTTCCCGGGTTCGATTCCCGGCGGGGTCAGGGATTTTCTCTGCCTCGTGATGGCTGGGTGTTGTGTGATGTCCTTAGGTTAGTTAGGTTTAAGTAGTTCTAAGTTCTAGGGGACTGATGACCATAGCTGTTAAGTCCCATAGTGTTCAGAGCCATTTGAACCAATCTGTAACTGTGTAAATATTCATTCTCCTTGTTTTAATGACTAATAAGATGTCCACACTGTCAACACTGTGTATTTTAATTTATTTTTATTTTCTCTGCATCATTTTATTAGAGCCTATTTTAGGTTTTATATAGCTTAAATTATCTACTGAAGGAGCCTATTTTAGGTGCCTAAAACACACTTTTTTACGACCCAAAAATCCGTGGTCTAGTAATGACTGTAGTAATTCTGATTGTTCATGGTGTCTCTAAAGTCAATATCCATGTCAGTGAAGGAAGACACCGATTGAAAAATCAATTTTATTGTGAAGTTTTTCACACATTGTACTGCTCTTCTACATGACCGCCATCCGTGTCAAAACACATACTCTATTTTTCAGTAGGGGAACGAAATGTAGACCTTAACATTTCAGGCGTAATGTAGCCTACTGTTTTCCTGATACGATTTCGTAGACAGACCATTCACTTCGCTACCGTACACTTTGGACTTGATGTACCCCCATGCAAAAAAGTCTAAAGGAGTAAGGTCTGGTGGACGGGGAACCCACAGCGGAGGTGACCCTTTGCCTATCCACCTCCCTGGAAAGGTTCTGTTCAGGTAATCACAGACGTTGTGTGCAAAATGTGGAGGCGTACCATCTTGCTGAAACACAACTGTATTCCGTATGCCATCATCCTGAAGCTGCGGTTCAAGGAACAGTTCTAACATGTCGAGGTAGCTTTAGCTGTTATTGCTCTTTCTGCAAAGAAAAATGGGCCATACAGTTTTGCTTTTGTCAACCCAACCAAACATTGACCTTCGGTGTATGACGTTCCCATTCCGATATCTCATGTGGTTTTCATATGCCCATATTCAGCTGTTGTGCCTATGCATGTTGCCAGAAACGTGGAATGTGGCTTCATCGGAGAATGAAATGTTACCAATTAAATTCTCGTTCTCTACAGATTCCAGGAGGTCATAAGACATTGCCCGACGACAGGTGAAATCCTCGTCTGCGAGGTGGTGCAGAACCTGAATGTGATAAGAACGTTTCCGCAGAGTGAAAGGTAGGATTTTCCACACTGTGTTGCGAGGGACATTCAGTTTCCTACTGAGGCGTCTAGTTGATGCCTTCGGACTCCTATCACTGGCAATTTGAAAGTGCTGCACCGTTTATGCCGATACGCGTGATCTTCCATAACGTGCCTCATCACACACACTGCCGGTACGTTAAAATTTCTTCTCAAGCAGACGAATGTGTGCCCTTGATGGGGCTGGTTTGTGGAATTAACGTGTAAATTCCACTCTGGCGTCTTCATATGACATTCTGTGTACCTGTGCACAAGCAGTGGCAATCCGTTCTTCTGTGCAAAACATCTAGCACGACCGTACCAGTATTGTAGAGAAAAGAAAAACAAATTAGTGCTTTCATGGAAATGGATAGTGACGAGACACACACACTGAGGTAGCTGTATCTGAAGGGACAAGAAAAAAGAATTAGGGTTTTAATGGAAATGGATAGTGACTTTAGAGGCACCCTGTATTTTGATAAAGTAAAGTAAAGTAAGGAATCGTTAATCTAATTCCTCAGTATGTTCATCTTGTGGTCATTCAAGTTGATAAATCGAACGAAGTAGAAAATAAAACGAAAATTAACCTGTACGACAATCTTGTGAGTAAAAGTAAAATGAGAGATGGCTGGCGGCTACGGCCTGCCGACTCCCCATGTTCCAAAATCCTACTGAAAATCGACTTCTGTGATATGGGCCTATGATTCAGCGGATTACTTCTGTTTCCTTTCTTGTGTGACCTATGCAACTTTCCAGTCCTTACGAATGGATGTTTACCGATGACCGTCGCAGTCTGGTCCCTTTAATCCCATAAACCACGTATGGATGTTTCGTCGAGCGAACTGTTGATTATAATTGCTAAAAATGGGACCATTTCGTCAGCATACTCTGAAAGGAAACTAATTAGTACACGATTTGGACCAGAAGACTTGTCTTTATTGAGTGACTTAAGTTGCTTAGCTACAGAGAGGCTTTCTACTTGTAAGTTACTCATGGTGGCTACTGTTCGTTATTGGAAATCTAGAATATTTACTGCATCTTCCTTGGTGAAAGAATTTCGGAAACAGTGTGTAGTAACTCCACTCTAGTGGCGCTGTCATCGGTAACATTGCCATTGCTATCGCCCAGTGTAGTTTACACACGACTAGAATCTCTTCGGAATTTCTGCCAGTTTTTGAGACAGAGTTTCCTTGTAGAAACTATTAAAAGCATCTCGCATTGAATTCCACGTTAAATTTCGAGCTTCTGTAGAAAATCATGACATCACACGCCATTTTCGTCCCACTACCACTTCTGTGTACCTTGTACCCACCATTCGCCTAAAGGGGTCAGCAACGCCTCAGACAATAAAGCATCACAGGTTTGCATGTGTACAAGGCACTCAACTTCCGTCGTTAGGGATTACCAATGGCATAGTCTTCACGTCCCACTACGTTTACTCACTACGTGTTCCAGGCGTATGCCTGTTAGTGTCTGAGAAGCTGTATTATTTTTGACTGAGAAGAGTTTTACTTGGTTATTAAATCTCTCTTGTATCGTCGTAGTAAACTCTTGTTCTTCCTTACCTGGTCTTATTATTTCTTATCAATCATCTCCTCGTGGGAGATGTCGCACTATGAGAAACAAATAGGTTCGCATCTTAGGGTGGTTGACTGCGGTGTTCTGTGAACAAGTCGCACTCTCGTCTTTGAAGGGGACGTCTTTCATCACGTAGAAGAGACCAAGACAAAGAGCACACAGAACACTGCCCATACCATGGTCTCCGCGGCTAGATCTCATTGTCTCTGCTGTGTGCGTATCATGAAGCGGGAAACTTGAAAGTGATCCTACCTCCAAACTTATTTCATATTCAAAAGGTACATTTCTGCATATGCGTTCCTCATCAATACTTTATCTACCAAGTCTCGTCCATAAATCCTAGAAGACTTTCAATGACTTAATCATAAAAGGTTTCCAGGGAAAAAAATCACCCAAGTACGAATATTAGCTGTAAGCCTTGTAACTTATGTAGAGGGACACGGTGCAAGCCGCTTTCGTCAGTCCAACAAGAAGCCATACAATGGCGTGCATACTGTAAGACCTTCGGTACACACACCATCAGATTATTTGACTTGTCTCTCTAATGAAGTAGGCGAGTGTCAGCAATATGTCTCATGGTCATATCGTGGCGTGTTTATCTTCTGCCGTTAGGTCAGACGACAGAAATGCCACTTGCACGCTTAGAGTACCAGATTGACAGTGACCAACTTTAAACAGAACTTGATTAATTTTCACACACATTTATAAAATAATAAAAAGCGTAGACATTACATAACTTGATTCTGGATGTTGTTGTTGTTGTGGTCTTCAGTCCTGAGACTGGTTTGATGCAGCTCTCCATGCTACTCTATCCTGTGCAACCTTCTTCATCTCCCAGTACCTACTGCAACCTACATCCTTCTGAATCTGCTTAGTGTATTCATCTCTTGGTCTCCCTCTACGATTTTTACCCTCCACGCTGCCCTCCAATACTAAATTGGTGATCCCTTGATGCCTCAGAACATGTCCTACCAACCGATCCCTTCTTCTGGTCAAGTTGTGCCACAAACTTCTCTTCTCCCCAATCCTATTCAATACTTCCTCATTAGTTATGTGATCTACCCATCTAATCTTCAGCATTCTTCTGTAGCACCACATTTCGAAAGCTTCTATTCTCTTCTTGTCCGAACTATTTATCGTCCATGTTTCACTTCCATACATGGCTACACTGCATACAAATACTTTCAGAAATGACTTCCTGATACTTAAATCTATACTCGATGTTAACAAATTTCTCTTCTTCAGAAACGCTTTCCTTGCCATTGCCAGTCTGCATTTTATATCCTCTCTACTTCGACCATCATCAGTTATTTTGCTCCCCAAATAGCAAAACTCCTTTACTATTTTAAGTGTCTCATTTCCTAATCTAATTCCCTCAGCATCACCCGACTTAATTCGACTACATTCCATTATCCTCGTTTTGCTTTTGTTGATGTTCATCTTATATCCTCCTTTCAAGACACTGTCAATTCCATTCAACTGCTCTTCCAAGTTCTTTGCTGTCTCTGACAGAATTACAAAGTCATCGGCGAACCTCAAAGTTTTTATTTCTTCTCCATGGATTTTAATACCTACTCCGAATTTTTCTTTTGTTTCCTTTACTGCTTGCTCAATATACAGATTGAATAACATCGGGGAGAGGCTACAACCTTGTCTTGCTCCCTTCCCAACCACTGCTTCCCTTTCATGTCCCTCGACTCTTATAACTGCCATCTGGTTTCTTTACAAATTGTAAATAGCCTTTCGCTCCCTGTATTTTACCCCTGCCACCTTTAGAATGTGAAAGAGAGTATTCCAGTCAACATTGTCAAAAGCTTTCTCTAAGTCTACAAATGCTAGAAACGTAGGTTTGCCTTTCCTTAATCTTTCTTCTAAGATAAGTCGTACGGTCAGTTTTGCCTCACGTGTTCCAGTATTTCTACTGAATCCAAACTGATCTCCCCCGAGGTCGGCTTCTACTGGTTTTTCCATTCGTCTGTAGAGAATTCGTGTTAGTATTTTGCAGCTGTGGCTTATTAAACTGATTGTTCGGTAATTTTCACATCTATCAACACCTGCTTTCTTTGGGATTGGAATTATTATATTCTTCTTGAAGTTTGAGGGTATTTCGCCTGTTTCATACATCTTGTTCACCAGATGGTAGAGTTTTGACAGGACTGGCTCTCCCAAGGCCGTCAGTAGTTCCGATGGAATGTTGTCTACTCCGGGGGCCTTGTTCCGACTCAGGTCGTTCAGTGCTCTGTCAAACTCTTCACGCAGTATCATATCTCCCATTTCATCTTCATCTACATCCTCTCCCATTTCCATAATATTGTCCTCAAGTACATCGCCCTTGTATAGACCCTGTATATACTCCTTCCACGTTTCTGCTTTCCCTTCTTTGCTTAGAACTGTGTTTCCATCTGAGCTCTTGATGTTCATACAAGTGGTTCCCTTATCGCCAAAGGTCTCTTTAATTTTCCTGTAGGCAGTATCTATCTTACCCCTAGTGAGATAAGCCTCTACATCCTTACATTTGTCCTCTAGCCATCCCTGCTTAGCCATTTTGCACTTCCTGTCGATCTCATTTTTGAGACGTTTGTATTCCTTTTTGCCTGCTTCATTTACTGCATTTTTATATTTTCTCCTTTCAATATTTCTTCTGTTACCCAAGGATTTCTACTAGCCCTCGTCTTTTTACCTACTTGATCCTCTGCTGTCTTCACTACTTCATCCCTCAAAGCTACCCATTCTTCTTCTACTGTATTTCTTTTATTTCCTCATACATTTCTTCAATTTCTTCATCATCTGCAGAGCTAGTTGGCATATAAACTTGTACTACTGTAGTAGGTGTGGGCTTCGTATCTATCTTGGCCACAACAATGCGTTCGCTGTCCTCTTTGTAGTAGCTTACCCGCATTCCTATTTTCCTATTCATTATTAAACCTAGTCCTGCATTACCCCTATCTGATTTTGTGTTTATAACCCTGTAGTCACCTGACCAGAAGTCTTGTTCCTCCTGCCACCGAACTTCACTAATTCCCACTATATCTAACTCTAACCTATCCATTTCCCTTTTTAAATTTTGTAACCTACCTGCCCGATTAAGGGATCTGACATTCCACGCTCCGATCCGTAGAACGCCAGTTTTCTTTCTCCTGATAACGACATCCTCTTGAGTCCCCGCCCGGAGATCCGAATGGGGGACTATTTTACCTCCGGAATATTTTACCCAAGAGGACGCCATCATCATTTATCCATACAGTAAAGCTGCATGCCCTCGGGAAAAATTACAGCTGTAGTTTCCCCTTGCTTTCAGCCCTTTGCAGTACCAGCACAGCAAGGCCGTTTTGGTTAATGTTACAAGGCCAGATCACTCAATCATCCAGACTGTTGCCCCTGCAACTACTGAAAAGGCTGCTGCCCCTCTTCAGGAACCACATGTTTGTCTGGCCTCTCAACAGATACCCCTCCGTTGTGGTTGTACCTACGGTACGGCTATCTGTATCGCTGAGGCACGCAAGCCTCCCTACCAACGGAAAGGTCCATGGTTCATGGGGGGGGGGGGGGGACGCTTAGAGTACCAGATTGACGGTGACCAACTTTAAACAGAACTTTATTAATTTTCACACACATTTATTAAAATAATAAAAAGCGTAGACGTTACGTAACTTGATTCTGGATGCTGTTTACAACTGACAATCGGAAGTTCCTTGGGTCTTGGTACGTTAATCTTATTCTCACATATCTCTAATACTTGACAAAGTGTCTATACATTTATCTTCATGGCTATGTAAAGGAATATGATAATCTTATTAGGTGCAGACTGAAACTTGACTATAGACTGGTACAGACTAATGCAGACTTGTACAGACTGGTGCAGGCAAATGCAGACTGACTATTCGGAGGTCTGTACACTCGTTATAGTACCTCGCGCTTTCATGTATCACTGCGCGAGTGTGATCCACGAGGAGAAAAGGTTCTACGTTAGCAGCAATCTCATTGGCTGCGTTACATATTAATAAGTGGATCGGCAGAAGCAGAATTTGGTCCGTCTCTAAGGCAGCGCCATCTCCTAGTGCGGAAACGGACGAGTGCTGCGCCTGCGCTGTTATGCTTAGTGGGGCGCGCTCTAGTGGGAACGTTGTGTACGCGCTGACTACGCGGAACTATGTACACAACACATACACATAGAGTAACTGATGATTTCACGCACTCCGATTGTGAATTGGAGGTAAAAAGCGACGCAGTCACATATCGTATATAGTGGGATTCAAAAATGACTGTACGCACTTCGTCGGTGTAATGCATGCATCAAAATAAGAGTAAAATGTTAATAAAGTTTTGTCTGAAATTGCTTTATTTCGGGGTCTTGCAGTAGATCACAAGAGCAACACAAACAACACAAAATTAATTCTTCTCAGAAAGCAACGACACGAAGGGACCCGAAATTCAACTCAACTACATACCGTACGTTTACTCCACTACAGGTTCAAAATGACGCCCATGTAGTAAAAGACAGAGACGTGCTCGACTTCTTACTGCTGTCAGAACGATGCGTGCTCCGTCCATCTCATTCTGCACACTTTCAATTCGCTGATGTAGTTGTGCTACATTCTCAGTTTCTACACCATACGCGAGCTCCTTGAGAGAGCCCAAAAGGTAGAAGTCCATGGGTTAAGATCCGGAGATCTGGCAGGCCGAGCAACTGGTCCTCCAGGACCGGTCCACTTATCCTTTGAGATACTCTCTTGCATCCCGACTGAAATGCACAGGGCACCGTCGACAAAACATCAGTCGATATACAGGCGAACGTGACACTCAAAAAGCCTGTACTGGCCCGTGATGTAATGCCTGTCACAAGTGACATTATGCTTTATAATTTGGAAATAAAGCAGTGTCAGACAAAACTTTATTTAACGTTTTACTCTTATTTCGATCCATGCATTACACCCACGAAGGGTGTACAGTTAATATTGAATCACACTGTATAAGCAAACAATCTTAGGCGCCGTATCTAGAGATCCAGTGAGCGACAGCGGCCTCGAATGAACAAGGCTGCAGCAGATGCTACGTAAGTTAGCAGACAGCTCGGTTAACTTTGTGCACTAAGGAGAACTTGCAAAGCTTTCCTGTACGTACCTCTGGGTTAGTGTTATTGGTTTCCATCGTACATTTGACTTCATGTACCTCTGTTTGAATGTCTCCTAGATCGTGACTAGTACTTGAATCTAAAGGGGTTCGATTAGAACAATAGAATGCGGCACCTCCGTGGTTTATGGTTACAGTGCCATGCACTATTGTGTATAACCGATTCTTAACTAAGTTAAAAGCCAGGGTGGCCATTCATTCTGGTAACTGATTGGAGAATCTAGTAAGCATCATCTACGTTCTTATAAAAACAGTGTCTGTGATATTCCGCATGTCCCTTGCTGACACGTGAAGAAGCAGTAAGAAGCAGACCAGTAAGCCAACCCAGGATCTCATTTCTCCTATCATCTCCATATCTACCTTCTTAGCTTACCATTCAAATCATTCTGTACTGTCTCCACCCACAGGGACCTGAAAAATTTTAGCTTCAACCCACTGCTGTTTCACTCCTGTACCCAACCACTCGTGTATCAAGGAGCAGATGACCAAAATCCCTGCTTCACCTCTGATCTGAGCTTCTAAAGTAAGTCGCGACCCACGGCGGGTTACGACAGACTAACAGTAATGTATTACACTGCTGGCCATTAAAATTGTTACACCACGAAGATGACGTGCTACAGACGCGAAATTTAACGGATAGGAAGAAGATGCTGTCATATGCAAATGATTAGCTTTTCAGAGCATTCACACAAGGTTGGCGCCGCTGGCGACATCTACAACGTGCTGATATGAGGAAAGTTTCCAACCGATTTCCCATACTCAAACAGCAGTTGACCGGCGTTGCCTGGTGAAACGTTGTTGTGATGCCTCGTGTAAGGAGGAGAAATGCGTACCATCACGTTTCCGACTTCGATAAAGGTCGGACTGTAGCCCCGTACCATCACGTTTTCGAATTCGATAAAGGTCGGACTGTAGCCTACCGCGATTGCGGTTTGTCGTATCGCGACATTGCTGCTCGCGTTGGTCGAGATCCAATGACTGTTAGCAGAAAATGGAATCGGTGGGTTCAGGAGGGTAATATGGAACGCCGTGCTGGATCCCAATGGCCTCGTATCACTAGCAGTCGAGATGACAGGAATCTTATCTGCATGGCTGTAACGGATCGTGCAGCCACGTCTCGACCCCTGAGTCAACAGATGGGGACGTTTGCAAGACAACAACCATCTGCACGAACAGTTCGACGACGTTTGCAGCAGCATGGACTATCAGCTCGGAGACCGTGGCTGCGGTTACCCTTGACGCTGCATCACACACAGGGGGAGCGCCTGCGATGGTGTACTCAACGACGAACCTGGGTGCACGAATGGCAAAACGTCATTTTTTCGGATGAATCCAGGTTCTGTTTACGGCATCATGATGGTCGCATCCGTGTTTCGCGACATCACGGTGAATGCACATTGGAAGCGTGTTTTCGTCATCGCCATACTGGCGTATTACCCAGCGTGATGGTAGGGGGTGCCATTGGCTTACACATGTGGGTCACCTCTTGTTCGCATTAACGGCTCTTTGAACAGTGGACGTTACATTTCAGTTGTGTTACGACCCATGGCTCTACCCTTCATTCGATCCCTGCGAAACCCTACATTTCAGCAGGATAATGCACGACCGCATGTTGCAGGTCCTGTACGGACCTTTCAGGATACAGAAAATGTTCGACTGCTGCCCTGGCCAGCACATTCACCAGATCTCTCACCAATTTAAAACGTCTGGTCAACGGTGGCCGAGCAACTGGCTCGTCGCAATTCGCAAGTCACTACTCTTGATGAACTGTGGTATCGTGTTGAAGCTGCATGGGCAGCTGTACCTGTACACACCATCCAAGACTCAATGCCCAGGCGTATCAAGGCCGTTATTACGGCCAGAGGTGGTTGTTCTGGGTACTGATTTCTCAGGATCTATGCACTCAAATTGCGTGAAAATGTAATTACATGTCAGTTCTAGTATAATATATTTGTCCAATGAATACCCGTTTATCATCTGCATTTCTTCTTGGTGTAGCAATTTTAATGGCCAGTAGTGTAGTAACGGTCAACTCCTTGTTTTTGCCGCATAGCGTAGCAAGGAGTAAACTGACCCAGCATCGAAGCTTGTCAGCTGTAAAGATATGCAAAATGATTAAAGGGGTGAAAACCAGATAACACTCCTTTCAAGGTCTGCTTAGAAAAATATTGCTGGAGTGCCGATGGACTGGGGAAAAGGAATGAAAAACAAAGCCGCCTTGTAGGATTTCGAACAGACTGTCATTGCTAACACTTCGTTTAAGAATCATATAAGAAGGCTGTATACGTGGACGAGACATAGGGATACTGGAAGATATGAACAGATTATATGATAATAAAAAATTTCGAAACTAGATTGTAAACTGTAAGATGTTTTCAGGGTTGGATGTCCAGAAGGAATGAAAATAAGGAGATGGTACCTGGATAAGTTAAAAGAACCAGATATTATTGAGTTTTTCAGAGAAATCGTTAGACAATGTTTCACTGAAACAGAAGAAGGAACATAGCAGAAGACGAATGGCAAGTTTTCAGAGACGAAGGCAGCAGAGGATCATATACACTCCTGGAAATGGAAAAAAGAAGACATTGACACCGGTGTGTCAGACCCACCATACTTGCTCCGGACACTGCGAGAGGGCTGTACAAGCAATGATCACACGCACGGCACAGCGGACACACCAGGAACCGCGGTGTTGGCCGTCGAATGGCGCTAGCTGCGCAGCATTTGTGCACCGCCGCCGTCAGTGTCAGCCAGTTTGCCGTGGCATACGGAGCTCCATCGCAGTCTTTAACACTGGTAGCATGCCGCGACAGCGTGGACGTGAACCGTATGTGCAGTTGACGGACTTTGAGCGAGGGCGTATAGTGGGCATGCGGGAGGCCGGGTGGACGTACCGCCGAATTGCTCAACACGTGGGGCGTGAGGTCTCCACAGTACATCGATGTTGTCGCCAGTGGTCGGCGGAAGGTGCACGTGCCCGTCGACCTGGGACCGGACCGCAGCGACGCACGGATGCACGCCAAGACCGTAGGATCCTACGCAGTGCCGTAGGGGACCGCACCGCCACTTCCCAGCAAATTAGGGACACTGTTGCTCCTGGGGTATCGGCGAGGACCATTCGCAACCGTCTCCATGAAGCTGGGCTACGGTCCCGCACACCGTTAGGCCGTCTTCCGCTCACGCCCCAACATCGTGCAGCCCGCCTCCAGTGGTGTCGCGACAGGCGTGAATGGAGGGACGAATGGAGACGTGTCGTCTTCAGCGATGAGAGTCGCTTCTGCCTTGGTGCCAATGATGGTCGTATGCGTGTTTGGCGCCGTGCAGGTGAGCGCCACAATCAGGACTGCATACGACCGAGGCACACAGGGCCAACACCCGGCATCATGGTGTGGGGAGCGATCTCCTACACTGGCCGTACACCACTGGTGATCGTCGAGGGGACACTGAATAGTGCACGGTACATCCAAACCGTCATCGAACCCATCGTTCTACCATTCCTAGACCGGCAAGGGAACTTGCTGTTCCAACAGGACAATGCACGTCCGCATGTATCCCGTGCCACCCAACGTGCTCTAGAAGGTGTAAGTCAACTACCCTGGCCAGCAAGATCTCCGGATCTGTCCCCCATTGAGCATGTTTGGGACTGGATGAAGCGTCGTCTCACGCGGTCTGCACGTCCAGCACGAACGCTGGTCCAACTGAGGCGCCAGGTGGAAATGGCATGGCAAGCCGTTCCACAGGACTACATCCAACATCTCTACGATCGTCTCCATGGGAGAATAGCAGCCTGCATTGCTGCGAAAGGTGGATATACACTGTACTAGTGCCGACATTGTGCATGCTCTGTTCATCTACATCTACATCTATACTCCGCGAGCCACCTTACGGTGTGTGGCGGAGGGTACTTATTGTACCACTATCTGATCCCCCCTTCCCTGTTCCATTCACGAATTGTGCGTGGGAAGAACGACTGCTTGTAAGTCTCCGTATTTGCTCTAATTTCTCGGATCTTTTCGTTGTGATCATTACGCGAGATATATGTGGGCGGTAGTAATATGTTGCCCATCTCTTCCCGGAATGTGCTCTCTCGTAATTTCGATAATAAACCTCTCCGTATTGCGTAACGCCTTTCTTGAAGTGTCCGCCACTGGAGCTTGTTCAGCATCTCCGTAACGCTCTCGCGCTGACTAAATGTCCCCATGACGAATCGCGCTGCTTTTCGCTGGATCATGTCTATCTCTTCTATTAATCCAACCTGGTAAGGGTCCCATACTGATGAGCAATACTCAAGAATCGGACGAACAAGCGTTTTGTAAGCTACTTCTTTCGTCGATGAGTCACATTTTCTTAGAATTCTTCCTATGAATCTCAACCTGGCGCCTGCTTTTCCCACTATTTGTTTTATGTGATCATTCCACTTCAGATCGCTCCGGATAGTAACTCCTAAGTATTTTACGGTCGTTACCGCTTCCAATGATTTACCACCTATGGCATAATCGTACTGGAATGGATTTCTGCCCCTATGTATGCGCATTATATTACATTTATCTACGTTTAGGGAAAGCTGCCAGCTGTCGCACCATTCATTAATCCTCTGCAGGTCTTCCTGGAGTACGTACGAGTCTTCTGATGTTGCTACTTTCTTGTAGACAACCGTGTCATCTGCAAATAGCCTCACGGAGCTACCGATGTTGTCAACTAAGTCATTTATGTATATTGTAAACAATAAAGGTCCTATCACGCTTCCTTGCGGTACTCCCGAAATTACCTCTACATCTGCAGATTTTGAACCGTTAAGAATGACATGTTGTGTTCTTTCTTCTAGGAAATCCTGAATCCAATCACAAACCTGGTCCGATATTCCGTAAGCTCGTATTTTTTTCACTAAACGTAAGTGCGGAACCGTATCAAATGCCTTCCTGAAGTCCAGGAATACGGCATCAATCTGCTCGCCAGTGTCTACGGCACTGTGAATTTCTTGGACAAATAGGGCGAGCTGAGTTTCACATGATCTCTGTTTGCGGAATCCATGTTGGTTATGATGAAGGAGATTTGTATTATCTAAGAACGTCATAATACGAGAACATAAAACATGTTCCATTATTCTACAACAGATTGACGTAAGCGAAATAGGCCTATAATTATTCGCATCTGATTTATGACCCTTCTTGAAAATGGGAACGACCTGCGCTTTCTTCCAGTCGCTAGGTACTTTACGTTCTTCCAGAGATCTACGATAAATTGCTGATAGAAAGGGGGCAAGTTCTTTAGCATAATCACTGTAGAATCTTACGGGTATCTCGTCTGGTCCGGATGCTTTTCCGCTACTAAGTGATAGCAGTTGTTTTTCAATTCCGATATCGTTTATTTCAATATTTTCCATTTTGGCGTCCGTGCGACGGCTGAAGTCAGGGACCGTGTTACGATTTTCCGCAGTGAAACAGTTTCGGAACACTGAATTCAGTATTTCTGCATTTCTTCGGTCGTCCTCTGTTTCGGTGCCATCGTGGTCAACGAGTGACTGAATAGGGGATTTAGATCCGCTTACCGATTTTACATATGACCAAAACTTTTTAGGGTTCTTGTTTAGATTGTTTGCCAATGTTTTATGTTCGAATTCGTTGAATGCTTCTCTCATTGCTCTCTTTACGCTCTTTTTCGCTTCGTTCAGCTTTTCCTTATCAGCTATGATTCGACTACTCTTAAACCTATGATGAAGCTTTCTTTGTTTCCGTAGTACCTTTCGTACATGATTGTTATACCACGGTGGATCTTTCCCCTCGCTTTGGACCTTAGTCGGTACGAACTTATCTAAGGCGTACTGGACGATGTTTCTGAATTTTTTCCATTTTTGTTCCACATCCTCTTCCTCAGAAATGAACGTTTGATGGTGGTCACTCAGATATTCTGCGATTTGTGCCCTCTCACTCTTGTTAAGCAAATATATTTTCCTTCCTTTCTTGGCATTTCTTATTACACTTGTAGTCATTGATGCAACCACTGACTTATGATCACTGATACCCTCTTCTACATTCACGGAGTCGAAAAGTTCCGGTCTATTTGTTGCTATGAGGTCTAAAACGTTAGCTTCACGAGTTGGTTCTCTAACTATCTGCTCGAAGTAATTCTCGGACAAGGCAGTCAGGATAATGTCACAAGAGTCTCTGTCCCTGGCTCCAGTTCTGATTGTGTGACTATCCCATTCTATACCTGGTAGATTGAAGTCTCCCCCTATTACAATAGTATGATCACGAAACTTCTTCACGACGTTCTGCAGGTTCTCTCTGAGGCGCTCAACTACTACGGTTGCTGATGCAGGTGGTCTATAGAAGCATCCGACTATCATATCTGACCCACCTTTGATACTTAACTTAACCCAGATTATTTCACATTCGCATTCGCTAATAACTTCACTGGATATTATTGAATTCTTTACTGCTATAAATACTCCTCCACCATTGGCGTTTATCCTATCCTTGCGGTATATATTCCATTCTGTGTCTAGGATTTCGTTACTGTTCACTTCCGGTTTTAACCAACTTTCCGTTCCTAATACTATATGCGCACTATTTCCTTCAATAAGCGATACTAATTCAGGAACCTTGCCCTGGATACTCCTGCAGTTTACCAATATTACGTTAACTTTTCCTGTTTTTGGTCTCTGAGGACGGACGTTCTTTATCAACGATGCTGATGTTCTCTCTGGTAAGCCGTCAGGTATTTTATCGTTTCGCCCAAGGGGGGGTCCCTCTAACCTAAAAAACCCCCGTGTGCACGCCACACGTACTCTGCTACCCTAGTAGCTGCTTCCGGTGTGTAGTGCACGCATGACCTGTCTAGGGGGGCCCTACAGTTCTCCACCCAATAACGGAGGTCGATGAATTTGCAACCATTATAGTCGCAGAGTCGTCTGAGCCTCTGGTTTAGACCCTCCATACGGCTCCAAACCAGAGGACCGCGATCGACTCTGGGCACTATGCTGCAGATATTAAGCTCAGCTTGCACTCCGCGTGCGATGCTGGTTGTCTTCACCAAATCAGCCAGCCGCCGGAAGGAACCAAGGATGGCCTCAGAACCCAAGCGGCAGGCGTCATTCGTTCCGACATGTGCTACTATCTGCAGCCGGTCACACCCAGTGCGTTCAATAGCTGCCGGAAGGGCCTCCTCCACATTACGGACGAGACCCCCCGGCAAGCACACCGAGTGCACACTGGCATTCTTCCCCGACCTACCCGCTATTTTCCTGAGGGGCTGTGTCTATGTGCCTGTGGTTCTGTCAGTGTGATCATGTGATGTATCTGACCCCAGGAATGTGTCAATAAAGTTTCCCCTTCCTGGGACAATGAATTCACGGTGTTCTTATTTCAATTTCCAGGAGTGTAGATAAAAAGATAAGGCATAGTAGAAATATTTGGATAGCACAAGAGATACTGACTTTATTTGACGTAACATAAAAATGCAGCAAATGAAGCAGACGAAAGGGAATACAGAAGACCAAAAAGTGAGGCTGGCAGAAAGTGAAAAATGTTGAACAAGAATGGCTAGAGGACAGGTACAAGGCTGTAGAAGCATTTGTAACTAGGGGAAACTTCTGAAAGATTAAAGAGATCTTTCGAGAAAAGGGAAGTAACTTTATGAATATCAAGAGCTTAGACGGCACGCCAGTACTAAACACAGAAATGAAAGCTGAAAGGACGCAGGAATATGTAGAGGGACTCCATAAGGAATATGAACTTAGAGAAAATATTATAGAAAGGAAAGAGGAAGTATATGAAGATAAAATGGGATATATGATATTTCGAGAAGAATTTGACAAAGCACCGAAAGATATAAGTCGAAAGAAGGCCTTGGTGGTAGATGACAATACGTCAGAATTATTGAAGTCACTGGGAGAGCCAGCCATAGCAAAACTACTCTACTTGTTGTGGAGGACATATGAGAAAGACGAAATACCCTCAGGCTTCATGAAGAATCTAATAATTCCAAATTCAAAGAAATCAGGTGCTAATATTATCGAACTGTCAGTTTTATAAGTCATTGTTGCAAAATAGTGACAGGAATTATTTACAGAAGAATTGAATGATTGATAATTGCCAACATCGAGGAAGATTAATTTTGGTTTCAGAGTCATGTAGGAACACGCGAGGAAATACTGACCGTACGATTTACCTTAAAGATGGGTTAAAGAAAGGCAAACCTACATTTATAGCATTTGTTGAGTTAGGGAACACTTTTGAGAGTGTTCATTGCATACATTCTTTGAAATTTTGAAGATGGTAGGAATAAAGTATGGAGAGCGTAAGATTATATACAGTTTGTAGAGAAACCAGGCTGCACTTATGTGACTATTATATGTGTGGTGTCTGTTCTTTCGGACATGTCCAAAAGAACGGACATCACACATATAATAGTAATATCTATGTGTCTTGACGGCATTTCATAACACATCTTCAGTGTGGATTCAAGAGCCGATCTCTTGCGAGAAACATTCAAAATTCTGTGAGGAATGCGGATGGTGGACACGAGAGAACCACGGAAATAGTGAGCGACAAGTTGGGAATTTGGATTGGTCGGGGAGCGTGTACGGATAGCCGGAGCGCTTAAGGTGAATTCTCGCGTCAAGTTAGAAGTCATGTTTTGTGTCCCGGTCCGGCGCCAATTTTCATTTGTCGTCAATGAATTGTTTCAAAGCTCTCGTGCGGCTGACGTCGGTATTTCTTTTTCAGCAGTTCGAGAAGTTGAATGGTACAAAAGAGAAGCAGTAGTTGAGAAGAGAATGAGACAGGTTTGCAATCTATCAGCTACGTTATTCAGCCTGTACATTGTGCAAGCAAAAAAATAAAATAAAATAAAATAAAATAAAATAAAAATAAAAATAAAAATAAAAAAATAAAAAAATCTGGGGAAGGAATTAAAGTCCAGAGAGAATAAACAGAAACTTTGAGTTTGCCGATGACAAAGGACGTGGAAGGTCAGTTGAGCGGAATAGGTAGTGTCTCGGGAAAGAGCTTACAAAGTGAACGCCGACAAAAGTAAAACGAAGGTAATGGAAAGTAATCGAATTAAATCAGTCGATGCTGAGGGAATTAGACTGGGAAATGAGATACTAAAACTAGTAGAAGAGTTTTGTTATTTGGGCATCAAAATAACTGATTATGACCGAAGGAGAGAGGATATAAAATTCAGACGGAGGGTAGCAAGGAAAGCATTTCTGAAAAACAGGACTTTGATAGAATCGATATAAATTTAAGTGTTAGGAAACCTTTTCTGAAGGTGGCTTTTTGGAGTGTAACCGTCTGCAGAAGAGAAACTTGGATGATAAGTAACTCACACAAGAAGAGAACAGAAGCTTCCGAAATGTTGTACTGTAGAATAATGGTGTACATTAGATGGACAGATCGAATAACTAATGAGATGACTGATGGGGAAGTACTGAATAGAATTGAAGAGAAAAAATATTTGTGGCACAACTTGACTAAAAGAAGGGATTGTTTGATAGCACACATTCTGAGGAATCAAAGAAAAATCAATTTTGTATTGGAGAGAAGTGTGTGTATACGTGTTTTTTTTTTTTAAGTAGGTGTAGAGAAAGGTTAAGGGATGAATACAGTAAGTAGGTTCAGGTGGATGTAGGTTGCAGTAGTTATTAGGAGATGGATAGGACTGCACAGGGTACAGTATCATGGAGAGCTGCATTAAATCAGTCTTGGCACTGAAGACGCAACAACAGCAACCGCTTCGTCACCGCCAGTATGAGAACAGAGACTGGTTCTTGGGTAGCAGACGCATACTTTGAACAGGAGGAGCAGACGAGCCCTTGCAGTAAGAAGATAATTACTATCGCACATGGGCGGGGCCACTACAGACAGCTATTCCAAGTAGGTATATTACAGCAGTTTGTCTAATCGCAGATCTCGTACACTCTATCTCCTGGTGACATTATCAGCTGTTTTCGGGACGTAGCCATTATTCTCAAGTGCTTCAAAAATCAAAGCCCTTTGTACACTTCACAGAGGTTTGAATAACATGGAAATGAAAACAAAACTCTCCACCCTACACGCTGCATCATCAGCTATACGGGTTAGTACGAGTGCGACGACATGTAGGTTCTCACGTCACTAGTATATTATTTGGGACACTGCTGAGGTCATCAGTCCCCTAGAACTTAGAACTACGTAAACCTAACTAACCTAAGGACATCACATACATCCATGCACGAGGCAGGATTCGAACCTGCGACCGTAGCAGCAGCGCGGTTCCGGACTGAAGCGCCTAGAACCACTCGGCCATATCGGCCGGCGATTTGACTCCACCTCTGGCCCGTATGCGAGCAGTTATTCGGCTTGGCACTGACTGACAGAGTTGCAGGATAAACTCCTGAGGGACATCATGCCAGATTCTGTCCAATTGAGCGCTAGATTTTCGAAATCCCGAGCTGGTTAGAGGACTGTGCCCATAGTGCTCCAAACGTTCTCAATAGGGTAGAGGTCTGGCGACCTTGCCGGTCAAGGTAGAGTTTGCAAGCACGAAGACAAGCAGTGCAAACTTTGGCCGTGTGCGGGCCGGCATTATTCTTGCTGAACTGTAAGCCGAGGATGGCTTGCCACGAAGGGCAACAAAACGGGCGTAGAGTATCATCGACGTGCCGCTGTGCTGTAGGTACATCCATATCTACATGGATACTCTGCAAATCACATTTAAGTGCCTGGCGGAAGGTTAATCGAACCACCTTCACAATTCTCTATTATTCCAATCTCGTACAGCGCACGGAAAGAACGAACACCTATGTCTTTCGGTGCGAACTCTGTTTTCCCTTATTTTGTTATGGTGATCATTTCTCCCTAAATAGGTAGGCGCCAACAAAATATTTTCGCAAAAAAAAAAAATGGCTCTGAGCACTATGGGACTTAACATCTATGGTCATCAGTCCCCTAGAACTTAGAATACTTAAACCTAACTAACCTAAGGACATCAAACAACACCCAGCCATCACGAGGCAGAGAAAATCCCTGACCCCGCCGGGAATCGAACCCGGGAACCCGAGCGTGGGAAGCGAGAACGCTACCGCACGACCACGAGATGCGGGCAAAATATTTTCGCATTCGAAGAAGAAAGATAGTGATTGAAATTTCGTGAGAAGATTCCACCGCAACGAAAAACGCCATTGTTTTAATGATGTCCACCCCAAATCTTGTATCATTTCAGTGACACTCTCTCCCCTATTTCGCGATAATACAAAACGCTCTGACCTTCTTTGAATTTTTCGATGTACTCCGTCAGTCCTATCTAGTAAGGCTCCCACACCGCGCAGCAGTATTCTAAAAGAGGACGGACGAGCGCATTGTAGGCAGTCTCTTTAGTAAATCCGTTACATTTTCTAAGTGTTCTCCCAATAAAACGCTGTCTTTGGTTAGCCTTCCCCACAACATTTTCTGTGTGCTCTTTCCGAGTTAAGTTGTTCGTATCTCTAATTCCGAGGTATGTAGTTGAATTTACGGCCTTTAGATTTTACTGATTTACCGTATAACCGAAGTTTAACGGATTCCTTTCAGCGCTCATGTGGAAGACATCACACTTTTCGTTATTTAGAGCCAATTTTCGCACCATACGGATATCTTTTCTAAATCGTTTTGCAATTTGTTTTGATCTTCTGATGACTTTACTAGTCGATAAAAGACAGCAACATCTGCAAACAACCTAAGACGGGTGCTCAGATTGTCCCCTAAATCGTTCATGTAAATAAGGCACAGCAAACGGCCTATATAACTGCCTTGGGAGTCACCCAGAAATCACTTCTGTTTTACTCGATGAGTTTCCGTCAATTACTGCGAATTGTGACCTCTCTAACAGGAAATCACGAATCCATCCAGAAATACGGACTCAATTTGAAATCCCTTGTCAGTAACACTTAACACTAGTAAAGAGCTAGATGTGTTTCACAAGAACGATCTTTTCTGAATCCGTGTTGACTGTGTGTCAATAGACCGTTTTCTTCGAGGTAATTCATAATGTTGGAACACAATATATGTTCCAAATTCCTGCTGCGTATCGACGTTAATGATATAGGCCTGTAATTTAGTGGATTACTCCTACTACCTTTCTTGAATATTGGTGTGAGCTGTGCAGCTTTTCAGTGTTTGAGTACTTATCTTTCGTCGAGCGAACTGTTGTATAAGATTGTTAAGTATTGAGCTATTCTGTCAGCATACTCTGAAAGGAACCTAACTGGCATGCAATCTGGACCGGAAGACTAGCTTTTATTAAATGATTTAAGTTGCTTCACTACTCCGAGGATTTCTACTCGTGTTGGCAGCTGTTCTTGATTCGAATTCTGGAATATTTACTTCGTCTTCTTTGGTGAAGGAATTTCGGAAGGCTGTGTTTAGTAACTCTGCTTTGGCAGTACTGTCTTCGACAGTATCTCCATTGCTATCGCCCAGAGAGGGTATTGATTGTATCTTGCCGCTAACATACTTCACTTACGACCAGAATCTCTTTGGATTTTCTGCCAGGTTTCGAGACGAAGTTTCGTTGTGGAAACTATTATAAGCATCTCGCATTGAAGTCCGCGTTAAATTTCGAGATTCTATAAAAGGTCACCAATCAAATGGCTCTGAGCACTATGGGACTCAACATCTTAGGTCATAAGTCCCCTAGAACTTAGAACTACTTAAACCTAACTAACCTAAGGACATCACACACACCCATGCCCGAGGCAGGATTCGAACCTGCGACCGCAGCAGTCCCGCGGTTCCGGACTGCAGCGCCAGAACCGCTAGACCACCGCGGCCGGCATCACCAATCTTGGAGCTTTTGCGTCCTTTGAAATTTGGCATTTTTTTCTTTGCTTCTGCAACAATTTTCTGGCCCGTGTTGTATACCAAGGAGGATCAACTCCATCGTTTGTTATTTGTTTGGTATAAATCACTCTATTGCTGCCGATACTGTTTCTTTGAATTCAAGCCACATCCGATGCACCTGTGTATTGTTAATGCAACCAAAGGGGTCCCGCTATAAGATGCAATGGCACGCCAAACCATCGCTCCTGGCTGTCAATCCGTATGGCGGGAGACAGTCGGGTTGGTATCCCACGGCTATCCGAGCCGTCCCCAGGCACGTCATCTCTGGCAATTCGAAGCGGCACTCATCACTAAGACAATTATACTCCACTCAATAAGATTCCGGGGCCTTGTGCCCAGTGAAGACCTGTATCAAAATAGAGTTTGTCTATCATTATTTTCACCGGTCATAGGTCTTCAGTCTGTGATCATATTCAAACTGCTGTTGGTTGATGCACGAGCCAACTGTTCTTTTAGCCAGACACGTTTTATCTTCAACCGCTTATCGGCCCTAGTTTAACGTACCCACTTCCACATTCTAGTCTCTCATCCCGAAAGCGCAGTTCCACCAAGGCGGCATCTTGGCAGTATGTGATGTGTGAGTGTGCCGCATGCTATGTAGAACAATTCGCCAGAGTGGCATACAGCAACACGCCGAGTGCGATAAAAACCTCTTTGCCAGCCATCCACCAGCCAGTGGGTCTACTATCTTCTTAACAGTGTGTACAAAATCATCTTCAACATGTAAAATAACTTTATTGGATACTTGTGGGATGATTCTTGAAATACTTGTTACAGAGATTGGGATCGTGTATCAGTGAAGGATAACGTCACCTGTAACTAAAAATATCAAAAGTCACTAACAGAAGTCACACATCAGCTGATATTGCTTCACTAAAATTGTCGTCTGTATTTATTATGATTGGCAGGGTCTTATCCAGCAACTGGGCAACGGCCTTGCCGCAGTGGATACACCAGCCTTACAGTACAGTTGTTCGTCGACAATATTCTACGTCCCGTTTTATTGCCTTTCATACCAAGCCATCCTGGGCTTACATTTCAGAAAGATAATGCTCGCCCCACACATGACAAGAATTTCTACTGGTTGTCTTTGTGCTTGCCGCGCACACTGGCTCACTCCCTATTTGAGGACGTTTGGAGCATTATGGGTAGGGTCCTCTGACTAGTTCGGGATTTTGACAATCTAACCGCCCAAATTGACAAAATTTGTCACACTGTCCCTCAGGAGGTCATCCAAGAACTCTGTCAGTCAATGCCAAGCCGAATAACTGCTCGCATAAGTTCAGAGAAGAACCAACACGTTATAGACTTGCTCAATTTGTGAAGCTCGTTCTCTTGAATAAATCATCCAATTTTTCTGAAATTGTAATATTTGTTTGTCTGTACATGTACTTCGTATCTACCAATGTCTGCCCCATTCGGATAATTCCTTCGTGGTGTGCTTTTTTTTTTTTTTTCCTTAGAGTGTGTTATAAAATGCCTCTACCAAGGCTTTGCCTAGAACTGCAATGCGCGTTGGTCTCTCCGTTGTTATAGATTGGTCATCCATGCTTCAACAGTAGAGATTTCCCGTGGTAAGGACTGGGCGTTACTCCAAATGCCATGGAAATACGCTCTAGTGCAAAACTTAAGAACGAAAGTAACTTTCACATGGTGTGTCACCGCCAAATAACACAGCTTTATGAAACTTGGACAACAAGTAGAAAGAGCTGCTACTGTATAGTACAGAAGCTAAATGAAAGAAATACGCAATGAGACGAACTGAAACGACACTTTTATTCATTTATTTCATTTTATTTTTGACTGGTTTGATGCGGCCCACCACGAATTCCTCTCCTGTGCCAACCTCTTCATCTCAAAGTAGCACTTCCAGCCTACGTCTTCAATTATTCCTTGGATATACTCCAATCTCTGTCTTCCTCTACAGATTCGGTCCTCTACAGCTACCTCTAGTACCATGGAATTCATCCCCTGATGTCTTAACCGATGTCCTATCCTATCCCTTCTCCTTCTCAACGTTTTCCAGATATTCGGTTCCTCTCCGATTCTGCGCAGAACCTCCTCATTTCTTACCTTAGCAGTCCACCTAATTTTCAACATTCATCCGTAGTACCACATCTCAAATGGTTCGATTCTCTTCTGTTCGGTTTTCCCACAGTCCATATATTACTAACATACAATGCTGTCCTCCAAACGTACATTCTCGGAAATTTTAACCTTAAATTAGGGTCTATGTTTGATACTAGCAGATTCCTCTTGACAAGGAATGTCCTTTTTGCCAGTGCTATTCTACTTCTGATGTCCTCCTTCCTCCGTCCGTCATTGGTTATTTTGCTGTCTAGGTAGTAGAATTCCTTAACTTTATCTACTTCATGACCATCAATTCTGATGTTAAGTTTCTCGCTGCTCTCATTTCTGTTACTTCTCATTATTTCCGTCTTTCTTCTATCCATTCCATTCAGCAGATCATGTAACACTTATTCGCTTTTACTCAGGATAGCAATGTTATCAGTGAATCGTATCATTGATATCCTTGCGCCTTCCATTTTAATTCATTCCTGAACTTTCTTTCATTTCCATCTTTGCTCCTTCGATGTGGAGACTGAACAGTAGGGGCGAAAGATTACGTCCCTTCCTTACACGTTTTTAATCCGAGACTTTCGTTCTTAGTCATCCACTCTTATTATTCCCTCTTGTACATATTGTGTATTACCCGTCTCTCCCTATAGTTTACCCCTATTTTTACCAGAATTTCGAACATCTTGCACCATTTGACATTGTCGAAGCTTTTTCCAGGTCGACAGGTCCTATGAACGTGTCTTGATTTTTCTTTAGTCTTGCTTCCATCTTAAAGCCAAACTGATCGTCGTCTAACACATCCTCAATTTTCTTTTCCATTCTTCTGTATATTATTCTTGTAAGTAACTTTGATACATGATCTGTTAATATGATTGTGTGATAATTCTCGCACTTGTCAGCTCTTGCAGTATTTGGAATTGTGTGGATGATATTTTTTCTGAAAGTCAGATGGTATGTCACCAGATCACACATTCGACACACCAACGTGAATAGTCGTTTTGTTGCCACTTCCCCCAGTGATTTTAGAAATTTTGATGGAATGTTATCTATCCCTTCTGTCTTATTTGATCTTAAGTCCTCCAAAACTCTCTTCAGTTCTGGTTCTAATACTGGATGCCCTATCTCTTCTAAATCGAATCCTGTTTCTCCTTCTATCACATCAGACAAACCTTTTTCCTCATAGATTCCTTCAATGTACTCTTTCCACCTATCCGCTCTCTCCTCTGCATTTAACAGTGGAATTACCGTTGCACTCTAAATGTTACCACACTTGCTTTTAATTTCACCGAAGATTGAAATTACTCTTAGCTGCTTACAGGCGTTGACATACGTCAACGGGGACAGATGAAAATGTGTGCCCCGACCGGGACTCGAACCCGGGATCTCCTGCTTACATGGCAGACGCTCTATCCATCTGAGCCACCAAGGACACAGAGGATAACGCGACTGCAAGGATTTATCTCCCGCGAAACCCACATTCTCAACGTATTGTCCCGCACTGCATTCGTAATACTCATTACTCGCGGCGCGTTGGCGATTCCCGTAAGAGTTCGGGCACTGTTTGTGCATTCGCACAGAAGAAGAAGATGGTCAAAGAACAGATACCATCTTAGTATATACTTAGTATATTCACTGAAGATTGTTTCAACTTTCGTATATGCTGAATCAGTCTTTCCGACAATCATTTCTTTTTCGGTTTCTTCACTTTTTTGTGCAGACATTTCGTCTTAGCTTCTGTGCACTTATTTTATTCCTTGGCGATTTGTATTTCTGTATTCCTGAGTTTCCCTTAGCATTTTTGTACTTCCTTTTTTCGTCGATCAGCTGAAATACTGTATTTCTTCTGTTACGTATGGTTCCTTCACAGTTACCTTCTTTGTACCTATGTATTTCTTTCTATTTCTGTGATTGCCCTATCTAGACATGTCATTTCTGTTCAACTGTACTGCCTCCTGAGGTATTCCCTTTTGTTGTATCTATTGCCTTAGAGAACTTCAAACGTATCTCGACATTCCTTAGTAGTTCCGTATCCTACTGCTTTGCGTATTGATTCCTCCTGCCTAATCTCTTAAACTTCACCCTACTCTTCATCGCTACTACTTTGTGATCTGGATCTATATCTGCTCATGGGTACGCTTTACAATCCAGTATCTGGTTTTGGGATCTCTGTCTGACCAAGATGTAATCTAACTGAAATGTTCCCTTATCACCCGGCCTTTTCCAAGTATACCACCTCCTCTTGTGATTCTTGAACAGAGTATTCGCTATTACCCCCACTTGCGACTTCAGTGGTGTCAAGCTAGAGCTCATGGGGGGGCAGGGTGAAAGTCTGTTGTTTTTTCTGATGAAAGCTGGTTCTACCTGAGTGCCAGCGATGGCAGCGTGTTGGTTAGAAGAAAGCCAGTTGAGGGCCTGCAGCCAATCTGTCTGTGTGCTAAGCACACTGGATCTATACCTGGAGTTATGATCTGGATTGCACAGATTCGTGTGACAAGAGGAGTACTCGTGTAAATATCCCATGCACCCTGACTACAAATTTGTATGTCAATCTGGTAATTCGACTTGTAAACAGCATTCCACAGGGCGTTTCCCAACAGGTCAACACTCGCCCACATACCTCTGTTGTAACCCACCGTACCCTACAGTGTTGACATGTTGCTTCAGCCTGCTAGATCACCAGATCTGTCTCCAACCGAGCACATACGGGACATCACTGGACGACAGCTCCAGTATCATCCACAACAGCATTAACCATATTGACCGACCAATTGAACAGGTATGGAGCTCCATCCTACACACATCCGGCACTGTGCAACGCACTGCATGCACGTTTCCATGCTTGCATTCAACGTTCTGGCGGTTACATCGGATATTAATGTACCAGAATTTCACATTAACAGTGATTTTTTTTCTTTATTGTGATTTTGATCACCTTACACAAAGGCGGGCTGTCAGCAGCATAGTACGCCGCTCTTCAGCCTTGAGTTTGACAATAAGTATTACATATAGGTGGCACAGAGAATACAATCAAAACAGCGGGCAAAAAATGTAGACACTAAAAAACAAAAAAACACGGAGCCGTTCACGCTGGACGAGAAATAACACTAACACTAGGTGACACGGCGCACATAACATGGATGACGGCGACGGTACACGTGAACAGTGGTGGCGTGACGGCGAAAGAACACTAAACACAAACGAAGGCACACAGACAAGACACTGATGGTGATGATCTCCGGCGCGCGAATGTTCACTGAGCGTGTGCGAGTCCGGGGACCTGCCAAGAGAGGAGGAGGAGGAAGGGGAGTGGGAGAGGGAGAGGGGAGAGCAGAGGTGCCATGGGCTGGGGAGAGAGGGGGAGGGAGGAAGCGGAGGGGAAGCCTGGGGGAAGAGGGGCGGAGGAAGGGGGATGGGGGAAAAGGAAAGAGAAGGGAGGGAGGGTGCCTAAAGGAAAGGAAACAGGAAGTGGGGGGGGGAGGATCAAAGTTGATAGGAGGGGTAGATAGAGGGGAGGAGGACATCATCAGGGAGAGGGAGCTGGCGGAAGTAGCCTTGGGAGAGTGTAAGGAGGGTGGAGAGATGGAGACCGGGTGGGACGTGGGAATACAGGCGCAGCAGCGGGTGAGGGTGGGAGAGTATGGGTGAGACAAGCGGGTGAGGAGGATCGAGTTTGCGGGAGATGTACAGGATCTGTATCCTTTCAAGGAAAAGGAGGAGGTGGGGGAAGGGGATGAGATTGTACAGGATCCGCGTGGGAGAGGGGAGATGGATGCGATAGGCGAGGCAGAGAGCATGGCGTTCAAGGATTTGGAGGGATTTATAAAAGGTGGGAGGGGCGGAGATCCAGGCCGGATGGGCGTAACAAAGGATAGGGCAGATGAGGGATTTATAGGTGTGGAGGATGGTGGAGGGGTCCAGACCCCACATACGGCCGGAATTTACAGTGGCGTATCTCGCACTTAAATTAGCCTGTGATCTTGCAATGTTAATCACTCAAGTATGTTACCTAGACAAATGTATTCTCGAAGTTTCATTACTCTACGTTAATTATTTTTTGGTATTGCGCGTTTTTTCCGTCAGTGTATAATAAAAACCGTTAGAAGGCGTTACACAGCCTCGAGTAGACATTGTACACTAACACGTGCTTCCCCCACAAACACAGTAGAGTGATGGACAGGCAACGCCATTGCAATGTGACAGTTCGCTGTGTGCCGCTAGAGGCGCAAGTGTTGTACAGCTGAAAGCGATGTGCGTCTTCTGAGCTTTATATGGTGTTTTCGTGTATACAGGGTGTTACAAAAAGGTACGGCCAAACTTTCAGGAAACATTCCTCACACTCAAAGAAAGAAAATATGTTATGTGGACATGTGTCCGGAAATGCTTACTTTCCATGTTAGAGCTCATTTTATTACTTCTCTTCAAATCACATTAATCATGGAATGGAAACACACAGCAACAGAACGTACCAGCGTGACTTCAAACACTTTGTTACAGGAAATGTTCAAAATGTACCCGTCCACAATACGAGCACGAGGAGTCTCTACATTTGGTACCCGGGTTGCGTAGACAAGAGCTTTCAAATGCTCCCATAAATGAAAGTCAAGAGGGTTGAGGTCAGGAGAGCGGGGAGGCCATGGAATTGGTCCGCCTCTACCAATCCATCGGTCACCGAATCTGTTGTTGAGAAGCGTACGAACACTTCGACTGAAATGTGCAGAAGCTCCATCGTGCATGAACCACATGTTGTGTCGTACTTGTAAAGGCACATGTTCTAGCAGCACAGGTAGTGTGTCCCGTATGAAATCATGATAACGTGCTCCATTGAGCGTAGGTGGAAGAACATGGGGCCCAATCAAGACATCACTAACAATGCCTGCCCAAACGTTCATAGAAAATATGTGTTGATGACGTGATTGCACAATTGCGTGCGGATTCTCGTCAGCCCACACATTGTGAAAATTTATAATTTGATCACGTTGGAATGAAGCCTCATCCGTAAAGAGAACACTTGCACTGAAATGAGGATTGTCACATTGTTGGATGAACCATTCGCAGAAGTGTACCCGTGGAGGTCAATCAGCTGCTGATAATGCATGCACACGCTGTACATGGTACGGAAACAACTGGTTCTCCCGTAGCACTCTCCATACAGTGACGCGGTCAACGTTACCTTGTACAGCAGCAACTTCTCTGACGCTGACATTAGAGTTATCGTCAACTGCACGAAGAATTGCCTCGTCCATTGCAGGTGTCCTCGTCGTTCTAGGTCTTCCCCAGTCGCTAGTATTTATTTCTCGTTCAGCTACAGGCAAAGCGTGATACACTTACAAACATCAACATAAAAATTTAAATTAACATTAACAATGATTTACAATAAAATTTTCAGGGTTTCCAGCCACAAAAGTGCTTGGTCACTTATCACATGTATGTCCATCAGATTTCCTCCCTTAAGTCCGTGTACGTCGCACTCAACTATATGCTGCATGGTTTGACTCTCTCCGCACTCACAATTGGGGTCCTGGGAGAAACCCCACTTTTTCAACAAATATCCGCACCGACCAACACCTGTCCGCAGACGATTTAGAGTTACCCACACTCTACGTTGGAGTTGGAAGCCTGGAACTCGTTGAGATGGGTCCTCAATAAGGAAACTGTTATTCACTTTGCTTTCCTGCCATTGCTGTTTCCACAGGTTATCGATATCAATCTGTTGTTTGAGTTCTTTCCAGAAGGGACTTCTTGACATCAATCTGTCAGGGGGAGGAGGTAGGTCCCTGAACTTTTCTTTGTACCTCTGGATTGCTCTTTCACGTCTAATCGAGGGTGGTTCGATATTGGCAAGGACGGGCAGCCAAGGTTTCGGGGTGGGTCTTACTGTTCCTGTTATGAGCCTCATTGTCTCGTTAAGTTGCACATCAATATATCTGACATGCCTACTGCGGGCCCAGACGGGTGCGCAATATTCCGCTACACTATACAGAAGTGCCAGTGCTGATGTGCGTAGAGTTTCAGTGGAACATCCCCAGGTTGTTCCTGCCAGTCGCTAGTCATAGGCTGGAATGTTCCGTGCTTCCTAAGACGCCGATCAATTGCTTCGAACGTCTTCCTGTCGGGACACCTTCGTTCTGGAAATCTGTTTCGATACAAACGTACCGCGCCACGGCTATTGCCCCGTGCTAATCCATACATCAAATGGGCATCTGCCAACTACGCATTTTTAAACATTGCATTGACTGCAAAACCACGTTCGTGATGAACACTAACCTGTTGATGCTACCTACTGATGTTCAAAAATGGTTCAAATGGCTCTGAGCACTATGGGACTCAACTGCCGAGGTCATTAGTCCCCTAGAACTTAGAACTAGTTAAACCTAACTAACCTAAGGACATCACAAACATCCATGCCCGAGGCAGGATTCGAACCTGCGACCGCAGCGGTCTTGCGGTTCCAGACTGCAGCGCCTTTAACCGCACGGCCACTTCGGCCGGCCCTACTGATGTGCTTGATGCTAGTACTGTAGAGCAATGAGTCGCATGTCAACACAAGCACCGAAGTCAACATTACCTTCCTTCAATTGGGCCAACTGGCGGTGAATTGAGGAAGTACAGTACATACTGACGAAACTAAAATGATCTCTAACATGGAAATTAAGCGTTTCCGGACACATGTCCACATAACATCTTTTCTTTATTTGTGTGTGAGGAATGTTTCCTGAAAGTTTGGCCGTACCTTTTTGTAACACCCTGTATTGTCATAACTGCGAATGCATGCGATTTCTACAAAAACCGTGCGTGATACGATGTTTTGAGTATCATTTTCGAATTCAGGACGTCGAAATACATTGAGAACGCCTACGTTTTCGAAGTAAGGTTTTTGTGGCCTAGCAATTCGTTGCATTGTGTTATTTGCACAGTGGAAGGGCCAGCCTGATCCTCGCTACCAAGTACACGTTTCCTGGCCACCTTCGCCTTCGTAACGATCCTTCGTCTGCTGCGGAGTCTGTTCCTGCAGATCTGTCGCTGTGTCACTCTGTGTTTTTGTTGTGTCCACATTATGTTTTCTTCTACCTAGCTGCGAACTTCACTGCTTCCAAGTCCACCTTCGAGGCCGACTGTGACCGACGGTTTGAACACATTGGTGCCCAAGATCTCTCAGCTCACCAGGGCTGGTCAGAAGTAGCTTTTTCTTACAGTTATACTGCAATAATTTCTTGAAGATTTGTCACAGACTCTGTCAAAATCCTCACGTCGAAAGATACTTTGGCAAACGATCTTCCTGCCTCTTTGAGACCAATATTGTCTATAAAATGCTTTTGCGAATTCTGGCTAGGAGCAACGTGTTTAGCAGCTCACATGTCGGAGTACCAGTTTTTGTTCCCGTAGGTGTTGGTGACATAGCAGATGTCTTGTTTCTCATCCGTACTCCTGCCGAATTTCTCTAAGCCGATCTAAAAGAAAAACCTCGGAAACCCACTCCTTGTTAGGGCTGAATCTTACGAAATCGGCCGTGTACAGACATACACTGGTGTGTAAATCTTAAAAGGCGAAACACTGGTGTGCAAACTTTAAAAGACGAAAGTAACTTTCACATGATGTGTCACGGCCATGTAACAAAGCTCGATGGAAATTGGACTATACATATAAAGAACTGCTACGATGTAGTAAATAAGGTAACTGAAAGAAATGTGCAATGCAGCTGCACGTTGCCATGCATAAATATTAAGTCGGGGCGAAGAGCACACCTGAAAAGATGCACATGGGGAAGAACTACAGTGTCGCAATATCGTTGATTGGTGAATGTATCGTGTTCCATGCAACATTTGTCCCCAATGTCATAATGCCCCACCTATACGAGGATACGTCCAGTATTGTTGTACATGATCGTTTTGATGATCCAGGTGATACAGTGTGCGCAGGCATAATATTCCATAGGATTCCTGACCTCCAGATCTCTGAATACGGTAAACTCACTGATCAAAGCTATTGTGATACTGTACTCCTTCACCATGTGCGTCTTTTCAGGGACGCATTCGGTCCTAACTTCATACACTTCTGGCCATTAAAATTGCTACACCACGAAGGTGACGTGCTACAACGCGAAATTTAACCGACAGGAAGAAGATGCTGTGATACGCAAATGATTAGCTTTTCAGAGCATCCACACAAGGTTGGCGCCGGTGGCGACACCTACAACGTGCTGACATGAGGAAAGTTTCCAACCGATTTATCATACACAAACAGCAGTTGACCGGCGTTTCCTGGTGAAACGTTGTTGTGATGCCTCGTGTAAGGAGGAGAAATGCGTACCATCACGCTTCCGACTTTGATAAAGGTCGAATTGTAGCCTATCGCGATTGCGGTTCATCGTATCGCGACATTGCTGCTCGCGTTGGTCGAGATCCAATGACTGTTAGCAAAATATGGAATCGGTGGGTTTAGGAGGGCAATACGGAACGCCGTGCTGGGTCCCAACGGCCTCGTATCACTGGCAGTCGAGATGACAGGCATCTTATCCGCATGGCTGTAACGGATCGTGCAGCCACGTCTCGATCCCTGAGTCAACAGATGGGGACGTTTGCAAGACAACAACCATCTGCACGAACAGTTCGACGACGTTTGCAGCAGCATGGACTATCAGCTCGGAGACCGTGGCTGCGGTTACCCTTGATGCTGCATCACACACAGGAGCGCCTGCAATGGTGTACTCAACGACGAACCTGGATGCACGAATGGCAAAACGTCATTTTTTCGGATGAATACAGGTTTTGTTGACAGCATCATGATGGTCGTATACGTGTTTGGCGACATCGCGGTGAAAGCACATTGGAAGCGTGTTTTCGTCATCGCCATACTGGCGTATCACCCGGCGTGATGGTATGGGGTGCTATTGGTTACACGTCTCGGTCACCTCTTGTTCGCACTGGCGGCACTTTGAACAGTGGACGTTACATTTCAGTTGTGTTACGATCCGTGGCTCTAGCCTTCATTCGATCCCTGCGAAACTCTATATTTCAGCAGGATAATGCACGACCGCATGTCGCAGGTCCTGTACGGGCCTTTCTGGATACAGAAAATGTTCGACTGGTGCCCTGGCCAGCACATTCTCCAGATATCTCCCCAATTGAAAACGTCTGCTCAATGGTGGCCGAGCAACTGGCTCGTCACAATACGCCAGTCACTACTCTCGATGAACTGCGGTATCGTGTTGAAGCTGCATGGGCCGCTTTACCTGTACACGCCATCCAAGCTCAGTTCGACTCAATGCCCAGGCGTATCAAGGCCGTTATTACGGCCAGAGGTTGTTGTTCTGGGTACTGATTTCTCTGGATTTACGCACCCAAATTGTGTGAAAATGTAATCACATGTCAGTTGTAGTAATATTTGTCCAATGAATACCCGTTTATCATCTGCATTTCTTCTTGGTGTAGCAATTTTGATGGCCAGTAGTGTATATAGTAGTGCGCGACCGCATGAAACAGCGCAAGGGGAGGATCTTTTGGAATGAGAGGATATTCAGAGAATGGGCTGGCCTTCCTGTTCCCCCAACTTATGGAGCGCGTGTGGGATGCTTTGGAGAGACGTACCGCAGCACGTCCACAAGCACCAACGACCGACCCTCCAGCAGCTGATAACGGCGTTGCTAGAGGAATGGAACGCCCTACCACAAGAACTCTTTAACAACCTTCTGGCCAGCATGGAACACGTTGCAGGGCATGCATTGGCGTCTGTGGTGATCACTTATCCAAGTAAGAACCGTGGCCTTTTCTAATGTACACCACAAATCGCAGTGACTTCTGTGTAGTTATTGTCTTTACATAAAAGTCGGGGTGTGGAGTGTCAGATGCTTGAACGCGATAGGGAAGCTACAAAATACGAAAAGGGAAATGCAAAGGTTCAATCTAGATATAGTAGAGTCAGTGAAGTGAAATGGAAAGAAGACAAGGATTTCTGGTCAGTAGAGTATAGGGTTTATCAATAGCAGCAGAAAATGGTATAATGGGAGTGGGATTCGTTATGAACAGGAAGGTAAGCTAGAGGGTGTCTTGCTGTGAACAGTTCAATGATAGGGTTGTTCTTATCAGAAGCGACAGAAAACCAACACCGACAACGATAATGCAGGTATACATGCCAACGTCGCAAGCTGAAGATGACAAGATAGAGAAAGTATATCAGGATATTAAAAGGGTAATACAGTACGTAAAGGGAGATGGAAATCTAATAGTCATGGGGGATGGAATGCAGTTGTAGGGGAAGGAGTAGAAGAAAAGGTTACAGAGAATATGATCTTGGGACAAGGAATGAGAGAGGAGAGAGACTAATTGAGTTCTGTAACAAATTTCACCACTGAAGTCGGAAGTGGGGGTAATTTGGGGTCAGTGGTATACCGGTATGGGGCGTCTGGCTCAGAGCAGTCCTTGTAATAATTCATTGTGTCACTGTGGTGTAAAATGCAGCTCAGTTTGGTGCTACAGATGCTGTACGACGTGCCAGAGCCACCTGCTGAACACGACGGTCTTCTCTCTCGGTAGTGCCATTTGGCTATCCCGAACATGGCCTAATGCGACCCTACATCCTCGTAACCATCGCTGTCAGCAGCATGTTTAGCGGCTGCATTCCTGCCACGTTTTTCTGCAGTATCGCAGAAAGAACATGCAGTTTCTCGTGGACCTATTATACGACTTCGTTCTAACTCAGTGAGGTGTTGATAATGACATCTTCGTCATGTTAAATGTATTCTTAACTAATATCAAGTCCAATGTCGACTGTAACTAACGCTCACGACCTTTATGGCGTGTGCTTAAATCAAAACTGATTTGCCTCCTCATAGTGGCGCTACTAGAGCCAACCTTGTGAGACTGGCGTGAAACTTGAATAGACATCATCTTTCAGATGTAGAAACACGCTCACCAACTTTCGTTTATGACGCACAACTCCTTCTTGATGTATTTGTGTTCAACTTACGGTGAAAAAAAGACCGAATGAACATTACTGCTTTCGTAAGAAAAAAAAATGGTTCAAATGGCTCTGAGCACTATGGGACTCAACTGCTGAGGTCATTAGTCCCCTAGAACTTAGAACTAGTTAAACCCAACTAACCTAAGGACATCACAAACATCCATGCCCGAGGCAGGATTCGAACCTGCGACCGTAGCGGTCTTGCGGTTCCAGACTGCAGCGCCTTTAACCGCACGGCCACTTCGGCCGGCCTTTCGTAAGAATGATCTACCATACCTATTTCAGAGTGAAACTAGCCGACGTCAGTCAAAATTGGGCTCGACAAGTCCTGTGTATGTAGAATATTTACGACGGTGGGTGGCAGGAAAGAAGAAGACAAATGGTTCAAATGGCTCTGAGCACTATGGGACTCAACTGCTGTGGTCATAAGTCCCCTAGAACTTAGAACTACTTAAACCTAACTAACCTAAGGACAGCACACAACACTCAGCCATCACGAGGCAGAGAAAATCCCTGACCCCGCCGTGAATCGAACCCGGGAACCCGGGCGTGGGAAGCGAGAACGCTACCGCACGACCACGAGATGCGGGCAAGAAGAAGACAGAACGATTTGGCAACACTGTGGTCTGGTGAGAGCAACAGTATCATACCGAAGACTGTTACTTCTGTTCTTGTAAGGTTAAAAGCTTCAACAACAAAAAGAAGAAGACTATTAAGTATCCGAACAACATTCACTCAGCGATTCGTCCTGTTACACGTGGTTGGGATACACCCACACCACAGCCTCTGCAGGCATTAGAAACGGACGACAGCGCAACCGTCCAGGATACAGGTGATACTGACTCTGAAGAAGGCACAGAGGAGTGCCTCTCTCTGTTCACTCAGCCAGGTCTAAATGATTTAGTCCGTGAGTGGGACGGACGAAGGATAAAGCGGAGCTCATAGGGTCAAGACTGCATGAGAGACATTTGTTAACAGTTGGTACATCCGTTACATTTTACAGAAAAAGGGACTTGATATTCAACAATATTTCGCTCAAAACGACTTGTTAGTGTACTGCAGTGATGTGCAAGGTTTGATGGGTCATTTCAACCATCCGTATGCAGAAGATGACAGGGGATTGTTTATTGACTCGTCTAAAAGAAGCCTGCAGGCAGTTTCGCTGCACAATGTATGCCTCAGTACCTGTCAGGCATTCTGTGCAACTGAAGGAAACATATGGCAACATGAAGATCCTTCTTAGTATCATCCATTACGAGGATCACGATTGGATAGTGTGTGGTGTTTTGAAAGCGTTGGATACGCTTCTAGGACGACGATGAGGATATGCCAAGTTCCCCTGTTTCGTCTGCGAATGGGACATTTGCGTCGTGACAGACACTGGAAGCGAAAACAGTGGGTCGAAGATTGGAACTGGTTCCGTGGGACAAAAACATCAAGCGTAGATCTCTAGTGGAAAGAGACAGAATTCTCTTGCTACCTCACCACATCGGACTGGGCATAATGAAGCAGTATGACAAGGCATTACCTAAGTGCGGCAGTTGTCTCAGATATCTGTGTTATAAGTTCTCCCACATGTCAATTGCTAACTTGAAAGAGGGCGCTTCCAGTCGTCCCAATATTCGGAAACTAGTGCTAGATGAAGACTTACTTCATTCAGTGAATGCCGTGGCGCGAGAAGCTGGACTGCCTTCAAGTGTGTGGTTGAAAACTTCATGGGCAACAATAGTAACCCAGAGTATATCGACATAGTTGAGAACATGATGACGACATTCAAAATGCTAGGATGCGCAGTGAGTCTGATGTCACGTTTTTTTAAATTCTCGCCTTGACTTTTTTCGTCCAAACTTGGGAGCTGCAAGTGAGCAATGGGGCGCAAGATTCCATCAGGATATGAAGGCCATGGGCGACGATAGCAAGGAACTTGGTATGTGCGGATGTTGCACCGTGAGCCAGAGGAAATGCCCCATTAGAGGAAAACCGGACAACAGAGAAAGCATGGAATGAATGAGGTTAGTGCATGTTTTGTATCACATTCTGAGTATCCATTTGTTCAGTATGTGCATATTTCAGTCCTTTGTTGCTTTCAACTTGTATTCTACTTCAGCATGATTCTTATGTGTATGTTGTACTTCAATATGTAATGTCATGATTGGAAAAATATGCGACTGGTGCCAAAGCTGTGTGTGATACCATGTTTTGAGTATAATTTTCGGATTCAGGGGGCAGAAATACTTAAAAAACACTTGTATTTGGGGGAAAAGTTTTTTCACTGTTGCATTGTGCAGTTAGTAGCAAACTTTTTAATTGCACCGTAAATACCCCTGTCGACTCTTAATTATTTCCTTCAGGAATGCCGATTAATGCAGAGATAAAAGCGTCTTGTTTGTTACATCTCCGGTACTTTTGCACGTAGTATCAGAAATATACATCGTCTATACTGATATGAATACGTTTAGAGTGGATTACCCTTGAAGTTTTGCTATCACTCAGGCAGATGAGCTTCAAATTACTTTGCTGTAAAATGCTATAATGTACTTGATGCTTTTGTAACGAGTTGCAAGGACGTCTTTCGACGGCGGAACGCTGGACTGGTTTGCACATAGCGGGAGAAATTGAAGCCCAGATATCTTTATGTTTCAGATGGTCTTTTTTCCAGTACAGAGGGTGTCCCAAGCTTTTGCAACCAAAATTACACGTAATGGAGTATCCTAAACTGAATACCTAAAGATAAGAAAGTAATGCTCAGAAAGGAATATTTAGATTTTTTATTGATTTAATGACGTGCACCTTACAAAAACAACTTAAGCTCTTAGCATCTATTAAAAGCTGTGACTGCCATTATCAATGCATGCATTACAATGGCATATACTTTTTTTTTTGGACCAACCACTTCATGCAGACCCATGAGAAAAAAATCAGTGGGAGTGAGATCTGGTCATCATGCTATCGAAAGGGCAGCACTTTCCTTTCAAATTCCAGGATTAGAGATACCTGCTATTCGTATGTTTATGAACATCAATAACGGAATGGAATGGTGTGCCATCGTGCTAAAATCACATCCTCTCTCGAACATCGGGAGGTACATTCTTCAATAACTGTGGATATATATCTCGAATTAACACCAGGTAACGCGAAACATCCAAACTGTGTAGCGGCAAAGAACGTCCTGCTGCAATTCATGAGCGTACGACCGGATGTCGGTATGCGACGGGCACACTATTTCGACAAATGGCGATGTTGCGAACATCAAGTGCGCTGATGACGGCTACACAGTCTTTTGCCGAAATATTGTGGCCGTTGAAAATCGAGATCCGGTCGTACGCCTGTGAATTATTTTGTCATCAGTTACGCCGGAAAAACTGAGGGGTCTTATTAGGTGGTTAACTGATTGCATGAAGTGTATAGTTCGTGAATCCTGAGTGTGACAGAGAGGGCGCATGCACACAAACGAGGTGCAATTGCTAGTAAGTGTATAGTAAATTTAGCAATTCTTGCCTCGTTCACTCAAGTTATATTAATGATTCTTGTGCTTTAGTTCCTCTTAACCTTTTTTTTGTACTTTTCTTTATTTACATGACACATTGAGATGTTTACATTAGCACTTGATAGTTTTCCCATGAGTATTCTCTCGTAAAAGAAGACTGTTGTGACCAGACGAAACTGCTTCCGTGGCCCTAACACTGGTTTCTTTGCTTTCTCGGTGATGTGGCCCATAGGAATTATAAGTCATGAAATATTAGTTCACTTTACTACATTACTGGATAAAAGGTTTACTTGACTTGGACACACTTCTTTGCCATAAGAGTGCTGGGTAATTTACAAGTGTCACTGACTAACAAAGCATCGCTTGATGCGCTAATTAACAAAGTATTCTCCTGAGCTACAATGTTCAACATTTACTAAAGCACAAGGTCATCAGAAACTTAAACAATGCGTAGGTCTTACAGTATGGTGTTTGACTCCTTCAGGTGAGGTCACCAACTGGGGCTAGCTCTTCTGTACTCTGCTCTTCATTGGTCTGCTCTATACTGACCCCTGGTGCGAGTACGTTGTTGTTCTGAGAGGGGAGGCGTGGTCCTCAGGAGCACCTCCCACACGTCGTTTGTGGATTGCAGCGAGATCTTACTAACATCTGTGGTATCGATATGTGTCACCAAGTTTGGTGTGGCACAGTGAACTCTGAACGATACCACAAAGCCAAATATCTGAAAGCAAAAAATTATTATGTTTTCCTACACTTCTACAAAGAAAAATCCTGCACTCTGTACAAATAAGAACATAAATATACTGCCGTGCGCCATAGCCGCGCAGTCTAGCGCCTTGCCACGGTTCGCGCGGGTACCCCCGTCGGAGGTTCGAGTCCTCCCTCGGGCATGGGTGTGTGTGTTGTCCTTAGCGTAGTTAGATTAAGTAGTGTGTATGCCTAGGGACCGATGACCTCGACAGATTGGTTCCATAGGAACTTACCACCATGCCATAAACATACTCACAGAAATGGAAATTGTTACATCCTAAAGAAACTTCATAAAGATATTCATCAGATACTGGTATTAAATTAACAAGTTTTCATTCCACTCTGGACTGGTGTTAAGTATCAACATCAGTATAAAATAAGACGTTCATGAAGACGAATACATAGGGTGTTTCAAACAGAATAGCCTGATTTTGGACGGTAATAATTACGAAATATGTGCCGGCAGCGAAATGTGTGTTGTTTGAATGGGCGTGGCATAGAGTTTCAGAAATTCGCCGTTAGATGCCAGTCAATGCGTCTTTACAGTTTGCAGTGAATCAGAAGTAAGATGGCGACCGCTCAATAGAAGGCATTTTCTGTGCTGCAGTTTGAAAAGAGTGAGTCAGTGATTTCCGTCCAGCGTGCTTTTCGTCGGCGTTTTGGCATTGATCCGCCTGCACCCAAATATATTCGTCGTTGATAGCGCCATTTCCCATGAAAAAGTGTACAGTCCCTTCTTTTCTTTCCAGGAAAACACAGTGACTGGAATGATCTATCTTCAAATGCTGCAGAATTGGCTTTTTCTACAACTTCAGGAGGAATTCGATGACTTCATTTTTCACCAAGATGGAGCTCCACCACACTGGCACAGCAGTGTACGTCAGTTTCTCAATGACAAAATGGTTCAAATGGCTGTGAGCGCTATGGGACTTGACTTCTGAGGTCATCAGTCCCCTAGAACTTAGAACTACTTAAACCTAACTAACCTAAGGCCAGCATATACATCCATGCCCGAGGCAGGATTCGAACCTGCGACCGTAGCGGTCGGGCGGTTCCAGACTGTTGCGCCTAGAACCGCTCGGCCACTTCGGCCGGCTCTCAATGACACTCTGCATCAACTCTGGATAGGGCGCACGGAACCCCGAGACATTGCCCTGGGTTCTTGGCCTCCAAGATCGGCAGACTTGACCCAATGCGATTTTTCTTATAGGGATCTGTGAAGGTCAGTGTGTCCATGTCCCTTTTACCCCGTGACATAGTAGAAGTGAAGAACAAAATAACAGCCATCATAACTGCTGTAAAAGCAGATGCATTGTGTGAAGTTTATCATGGATTTAGCTACCGTCTACATGCTGTGCATGTTGCATCTGGTCGACACATAGGATATTTATAACAGCATAACTAAAAATTTAAGATTTTGTGAGTATTTTGCAATCTATCCCAAGTTTTTAGTATGTTTTTATCAATAAATATGTAGTTTTTAAATCAGATCATTTTTTTTAAACACATGGTACTATTGTATTCGTTGTGAGGTGGATGCAAAGAGGCTCATAATGTCATCTTGAGAAATATCTTGCCGTACTTGAAACACATGCTACCGGCTAGAGGCTGGTATAAAAGTATATATCTTCCCATCGCATCCCAGACGTGAGTGACAAATTAGGCGACTGGGTAGGTCCAGGAACTGAATATTCCTCAAGACTTTTATGGTGTAAACTGCAGTATGAGATCTCTCATTATCAAGCAGAATATGCAGATCAGTACCCTAGTCTTCAGTGGTATGATGACTCTGTTCGCCATTCTTGTCACATACTGGCGAGAATTCGTCCTCCCTTCAACACTTAAGAAATCCAGCAGCACCCCAAACCATGATTTCAGGAGCCGGAAGAATATGGGTCTCGAAAATCGCTGCGTCCTATGACCTTTGACCAAATCGTTTAGAAACGACACTCATCACCGTAAACCACAGGATGGCACACAGTGTCCCATTTCACCTGGACTCTGCATCAAGCTAGCTCTATTGTGTGTGGTAGGATGTCAGTAGTAAATGACGCGTGGCAGTTCTATGTCTCAACACTTCGCGATGGCGTGTGGTGAGAGCCTGTAACCTCTACCTGGATTTCAGCTGTTGTCATCCTATTTGTCAGAGCCAGGTGAGCACTCCTACCACCTTCTCTGGTGTAGTCGATGTAGAAGATACAGGGGACACAGTATTTGAATCAGAAAGAGCTTTGGAAGACTTAAGATCGAATAAGGGAGAAGGGAAGATAACAAGGCACCGGAATTTCTAAAATCATTGGGGAAGTGGCAACTAAGCGACTATTCACGTTGGTGTGTAGAATGTACGAGTGTGGTGATATACCATCCGACTTTCAGAAAATCATCAGTCACACTACTTCGAAGATTGTACGAGCCGACAGGTGCGAGAATGATCGCACAATCGGCTTAACAACTCAAGCATCCAAGCCGCAAACAAGAATAATATACAGAAGACTGGAAAAGAAAATTGAGGATGTGTTAAATGGCGATCAGTTAGACTTTAGGGAAGGTACAGGCACCAGTGAGGCTATTCTGATGTTGCGGTTGATAATGGAAGCCAGACTCAGGACACTTTCATAGTATTTGAAGACCTAGAAAAAAACTATTCGACAATGTCAAATTGTGCAAGATGTTCGAAATTCTGAGGAAAATAAGGGTAATCTAAAGGAAAAGACGGGTAATGTACAATATGTACAACAGCCAAGAGGGAACAGTAAGAGTTGAAGACCAAGAACGAAGTGCTTGGATTAAAAAGGATATAAGACTGATGTAGTTTTTGGTCATACTGTTCAATCTATCTATGGAAGAAGCACTAACGGAAATAAAAGAAATGCTCAAGAGTGGAATTAATATTCAATGTGAAATGATATCAATGATAAGACTGGCTGATGACGTGGCTATTCTCAGTGAAAGTGAAGAAGAATTACAGGATCTGTTGAATGCAGTGAGTAGTGTAATGAGTACAGGATACGGACTGAGAGTAAATCGAAGAAAAACGGAAGTAAAGAGAAGTACCAGAAATGAGAATAGCGAGAAACTTAACATCAGGATTGATAATCACGACGTACATGAAGTTAACGAATTCTGTCACCTAGGCAGTAAAATAAGCCATGACGGTTGGACCAAGGAGGAGATAAAATATAGATTGGCACAAGCGAAAAGGGCATTCCTGGTCATGAGAATTCTGCTAGTATCAAACATAGGCCTTAATTTGAGGAAGAAATTTCTGAGAATGTGCGTTTGGAGCACAGCATTGTATGGTAGTGAAACATGGACTGTCGAAAAACAGAAAAGAAGAGAATCGAAGCATTTTGAGATACGGTGCTACAGAAGAATGTTGAAAATCAGATGGGCAGATACAGTAAGGAATGAGGAGGTTTTCTGGAGAATTGGTGAAGAAGAGAGTACGTATAAAACACTAACAAGAAGAAGAGACAGGATCGTAGGACATCCGTTAAGACATCACAGAATAATTTCCGTGTTAATAGAGGGAGCTGTAGAGGGTAAAAACTGTAGAGGAAATCAGAGTTTTGAACACATTCAACAAATAAATGAGGACGTAAACTGCAGTTGCTACTCTGAGCTCAAGAGGTTGACACAGGAGAGGAATTTGTGGTTGGCCATATCAAACCAGTCAGAGGACTGATGACTCAAAGAGAATGGGCCTTCTGGAAGGACCCGTGCCTACTCTTGTCGCCACACTGTTTCCTGAGTCCATCTAGCCACTACTCGTTCTGCAGTCATTGTGCTACAGCCAAATATCTGTGCGATCTGTCAGTGTGATGTTCCCATGTCCCTCCTGCCAATGATTAGATCTTTTCTTAAACCCCAAAAGATGGCGATAATCTACACGTACACGTGCTCTGTTGCGAGGTCCATCTGAAACGTTCCAGCTGTGTTACACACACCCAGTATCCATCGGATACGCACACCACTGTTCACGTGTAGGAATGACTTTTTCCTGTACTGAAAATAAACTCACGTAATGATAAAATTTAGATCAATGTCCATGTTAAGAGAATGAGATAGGGAAAAAAAACTAAACAGATATTTGAAAAGTGTGACCTGGGAAGAGCTGGATGAGGAAGACCCCACATCACATGGGCAGACAGGGTCGAGAAACTGGGGTAATGGCGTGGAGAAACATGGTGGAATGGAATGGAAGAAATGGATAGGGCGAAGCAACCTCGTCGCTTGAAAGCATAAGGGAACTGAAGAAGAAGTCTCCCACAGACTTGTAAATACTTGACTCTAAGTTTGGTCAAGATACTCATGATGTTCATTTAATGTATCAGTCAATGTAATATCAGCGTCGCAACAGAACTTGTGATCGACCGACTAAAATATCGTTAACGTGCTCGTAGCTTAAGCATAGTCATTTGTGCACTCCTGAAGATACTTCTTCCTCCACCCCTACTTGCCGGCCGCGGTGGCCGAGCGGTTCTACGCGCTTCAGTCCGGAACCGTGCGACTGCTACAGTCGCAGGTTCGAATCCTGCCTAGGGCATGGATGTGTGTGATGTCCTTAGGTTCGTCAGGTTTAAGTATTTCTAAGTTCTAGGGGACTGATGACCTCAGATGTTAAGTCCCATAGTGCTCAGAGCCATTTGAACCATCCACCCCTGCTTCCCTGGGGATAGGGTTGCCACCTCCCGATTTTGTAGGAATCTTTCATACTTTTCTATAATTGTCTCTCGTGTCCGTAAACGAGTATGACGGAACACCCTGAAGCCTCTAGGTTTTTGTTTGCTTTTAAATTTTTACTTTTTAGGGTCCCGTGCCTCAGTGGGTAAAAACGGAACGCTGTCTGTCTATCTGACTGTCGGACTATTAAAAACGCCTTTCCTAAGGAACAGCTAGACGTATCAAGTTGACACGTATGTGACATACTGGGGACTATGGTCCCTTGGCGGTGTAGTAAATGTAAGCTTCTATGTCGAAGCAGACAAGAGATACAGGCATTCATGTTACATATTTTTATACTCGCAAACTCACTCATCAAAATCTACATGGTACTTCCCGTTGACCTAGAATCATGAAATGTGGGAAGAAGCATGGTTTAATAGTACCTGTCAAGGAGAAACATCTGAAAAGTGTAAATTGTAATAATATCATAAAAAATTGTCATTTGTTGCCCGACTATATGTCCCCTGTTAAGACCTCTTTTTCTTTGGAACAGGTAGGGGTATCAAGCTGAAATTTATGTCACATACTGATGTCTAAGATTCCTTGGCGGTGTAAAAATCGTGAACTACCAAGTCAGTGCAGTCAAAAGATACGGCCATTAATGTCACATATTTTGATACTTGCAAAGTCACTAGTCAAAACCTATAGGGTTCTTCCCGTTGACATAGAATCATGAAATTTAGTCAGAAGCAAGTTTAACAGTATAAGTCAGGAAAAAAAGGAATATCACTTGAAAAAAAATTTAGTCATTTTTATCCGACTTTATATTAAACATTCTCTAAAGTCTTGCAATTGCTGGGACCGATATCTTGCCAGTATCAATGTCGATAATAGGTAAATATCGTCCAGATCTTCGATTCCCTGGACGGATGAACTGTCGATATACATAATGAAGTTTCTACGGTACATTCTGAGCGAAAGAGTTACTGGCATCTCGCTAATTTTTTTATATCATATTGCATAATTTTTAATTTTATGTTATTAAGTTTATCGTCTTATTCTTATTAGCCATAGCCAATATACTTAAAGTATACGAATGAGTAATAAAACAATTGATTTAAAAGTCAATTGTTTCGGCACCTCTTTTTCATAATAGTGAATCTCACCCATGTGTTGAAACATGGTTCCTAATTTCCTGTAAAAAGTGAACTTCTCGTTAAAATAAACTATAATATGAGCTGCTCAGAGTTCTCTCAGTATATTCTACATGAGAAAAAACTTCTAAATGCCGCTACATAAGACGACGAGTACGTCTGTAAGTTGCAGCCCCCACCCCATTGATTTTCACGAGTGTTCCGGTAAACACGGTTGACATTTAAATATTTTAAGTTTAAAGTATGGTATTTGTATTTTAGCTTTCGTGTGAGATAAAAGCTGAAAACGTTACTAAAATTTGGACATTTAATGTATTAAGCACTATTTTTTATTTCAAGTGCCCAGACTTTTGACTTGCCAGTGGTGGCAACCCTGCTGTTGGACGCACACTTGGCCTTCCTCGTTGATGTTCCAAGGATAATCGGGGTCCAGAACAGCCCACTGTGCACGATTCTTCACGCCAGGACCAGTCTGGTATTGTTCAGTGAAGGAATTTATAGTGCAACACTTCCCACTTCCGGAAATACAAAACTTCGTGTAATGAAAATTGTTTCAACAGTGAAAACAACAGCTCTATAAAAGACAAATCAGAGGTTTTGAATATTCTTTTCACTTGGAAAGAAAATATAGAGAGGATGAACTAAAAGACGCGGTATTTACTTCGGTCTAAACGTTGTTTGATGTGTTTTTATCTAAATATTTTCTCATGCAAATAACTGTTTACTGTTTGAAATTTATTGACTACACTTCCCCATTTTTTTCCAATTTGCAGAATTTTGAAGAATTTACTGTGCGAACTCTGTCAAGAACATCTATACGAATTTTGTTTTGCTCATTAATACATATAGTAACTACTTCCTTAATACCTTACTGTGGTCGGTCATTTTCTACATAGGACAATTGGTCATTGCCTCACTTTCACCGTAAGGCACTCTCAGAAAACACGCAACTTTTTTGTATGCCCATCCTTCTGATTGGAGGTTTGAGGGACTTCGGCCGTTCACTTACGTAATAAAATGGAACACTTACAGCCGTCCTTACGATGATATTTATTATATGGCTGCCAGTTTCGGTGCTTCAGTGCACCATCTTCCGGCCTTAAATGACGTTGAAGGGGTTAATTCCAGTCACATTAACGATTCATGTGGCTAACATCTACGAGTTAGTTTTCGCCGACTACCTGTAACAACGATGTTGTGTCTGGTTCAAATGGCTTTGAGCACTGTGGGCCTTGACAACTGACGTCATCAGCCCCTTAGAACTACTTAAACCTAACTAACCTAAGGACATCACACACATCCACGCCCGAGGTGGGCATGCGGTCGCGCGGTTCCAGACTGAAGCGCCTAGAACCGCTCGGCCACAACAGGTGGCTGTTGTGTCTCCAGCCATCAACAACCAGCTGAGTTGGACTCCTTTGCGGATAACCGCTGCTAATAGTTTAAGTGCGAAATACTTCTCTCCCCACCACTGGCAGATTAAAACTGTGTGCCGGACCGGGACTCGAACTCGGGATCTTCTGCCTTTCACGCGCAACTGCTCTACCACCTGAGATACCCAAGCACAACTCCGGACCCGTCCTCACAGTTTTAATTCCGCCAGTACCTCGTCTCCTAGCTTCCAAACTTCTCAGAAGCTCTCCACGATTGCTAGTTCTGCAAGGTCCCCAGGAGAGCTTCTGTGAAGTTTGGGAGGTAGGAGACGAGACACTGGCGGAATTAAAGCTGTGAGGACGGGTCCTATAGATGGACCTATAGATGTAGGAACTGAAGACCTATAGATGTAGGAACTGAATTTGAATCTTTGACAAATTTCCAAGAACACGCTGCAGTGTATGGTCTACTTCTGTATGACTGTGTGATAACTATTGCCCACTCACTAGTGTTGTGCAACGAGCTGTATAAATGAACAGGTGTTGCGACATACCCAGAGCATTTCACAATGGCATCTCAAGGTGTGAACATCGTTGCAGACGCTCAGGGTTTGTACGACGACAGTTCATATTTAAAGATGTTGCATTCACGGCATACACAGAAGATTCTGGTACAACAGAGTCATTCCCGTAAGCATTGAAACACCGAGGCCTTTCAAGTATGTGAAATATGCTAAAACACGGAGGGGTGCAAAGTTGTTAACATGTTTCTACCATGGAATTTACTGGGATGATCCTGGTATACCCTATAAAGATGTGGTGACGTCGCTTTGATTATTCGACCACATGGATACCATCACCAAGATCAAAGCCGAGGAAATGATCACATGGATGCATCGAATATTCAAGTTTTCTGCTATTCAAGCCCAGGAATTTTAGGGATGCCCTGCTCTCCATCCACTCAAGAAGAAGAAGAAGGAGATGTGTGAAAATAGTGTTGTGTCTGCTTATGAAAATGTAAAATTACTTATAAGTTAGAAGAGAAATAAATGAAATAACTTCACAACCTGTACACTTTCTTTCATGCTTTGTTAGTATGCAACTTTACCCTGATACCACATCTGTGGTTCTCCTCAAGCACGGGAGATGTAATTTTAGACATGTTTGCTATATGTCTCTGGAAGTGGACACGGTCAGATGCTAGATGCTCCCATAGCAAAATACTTCTTGCAAGACAGGCATAATTCCATGGAACCATTACATATATTTTGTTATTCTCCAACTTGAACTTCACCACCTTAAGAGCACCCATGTTTAAAACTAATGTCATTTGTGTCTTGCACATCCTTTATATATACAGTTGAGATAGTTTTTCTGTAAAAAGCAACGACAAAGATGTATGATAACGAGTTTTTCGTTTATTCAGTTCTCACAGATACAATTTGATTCTTCAGGTATAATTTGCCCCTTGAGATAAAGTTTGGTTCTTAAGGTACAATTAAGTTCTTGAAATACAGTTTGATTCTTAAGGTGCAATTTGATTCTAATATTTCAATGCAGAAATACTAATAATTTCGACTCGATACTAACAACTATGAATAGAAAAAAATCTTCCACAGTCCACCCAACAGTAGAAACACTGTTTGAGAATATTTACAGTTTTCAGTAGCATTGGTTGAGAATACTTTAGAATTTTTCAGGGCACAATAGCACTGGATGAGAATATTTTTACAATTTTTCAAGGCATAGTAGCCAGAGCTGTGCATAGTGCCACGTTTACCCGCCCGAGGCCACCTGCGGCCGACTTCTCCATTCCTTTGCCCACACTGCGGGTAATCAAGGAGGAGGAAATCAGTGTTTAACTTCCTGTCGTAAATGAGGTCATTAGAGACAGAGCACAAACATGTATCAGTAAAGGATGGGGAAGAAAATTTTAGTGAAGGATGGGGAAGGAAATTGGCTGTGCTCTTTCAAAGGAATCATCTCAGCATTTGTCTGAAGCAATTTAGGGGAATAATGGAAAATCTAAATCAGGATGGCCGGAAATGTGTTTGAACCATCATCCTCCCAAGCGGTGGATAGTCGAACTCAACTTACCAGGAACAGAGTGCGCAAACCCCAATGTGCGGGAGAGGCCTGCAGCTGATTTGGGTACCCGGCCGAGCACGGTCATCAACAAAGCTCGATGTTTCAGAGGAACAGACAGTGCTGGGAAGGCAGGATGATGTTTAGTTTGTGGGGTGCTCAAGTGCGTGGTTATCAGTGCCCGTACAAAGAACCAATCTTTACACAGTCCAATTTCGTCACCTTCGTGAATGATGATGAAATGATGAGGACAACACAAACACACAGTCCCTGGGAGGAGAAAATCCCCAATCTGGCTGGGAATTGAACCCGGGACCTCGTGATCCAGAGGTAGCAATGCTAGCCACTAAACCATGAGCTGCGGACTGGGAAGGCGGGAGTGACTGGCCACACATGAAAGGATTTGCTTCCTGAATCACCTGCACTCCTCTGAGATCCGTGAAGGTTTGATACGCCACGAACAGGGTGTTCTTGATCATTTATAAAGAAAAATAACTCCCAATGCAAAATAATTTATGTAAAACAGTGACACATAATACAGTAACGAACAGATTACAAGCAACTTTTTATTGACTTATACAATTCATCCTTTTCCACTTCTTTCTAAACATTCCACTTTTCTAACTCTTTCATGAAACCTGACCTCAAATTTTGGCACTAAGTTCTTATTACACTTTGATCCATATTTGTAATATCGGCTAGAAATATTTCAACAATTCCTTCACACACCTTGTTTTTTATACTCTTCTTCATGTAATGTTCCTGGGTTTATTTTCCACAAACAAAGACTTTTGCTGCACAGTTCTATACATTTTTCGATGTGATCAGCAGTCTATACCTTCGCCATAGTGGAAGAAGCTAGAACTTGTTATCACTTGAAAACATGAGGAAAATTCATGGACTTTCTAAATGTGGCCTGGCCCATTGCTGCAGAAATACGCACTTGTGCACCGAGCTAAAGAGGCCAGATCGGCTGTTCTAACAGGGGAACCTCCCCATCGCACCCCCCTCAGATTTAGTTATAAGTTGGCACAGTGGACAGGCCTTGAAAATATGAACACAGATCAATTGAAAAAACAGGAAGAAGTTGTGTGGAACTGTGAAAAAATAAGCAAAATATACAAACTGAGTTGTTCATGGGAACATAGGCAACATCAAGGACATCGGGATTGCAGGAGCGCTGTGGTCTCGTGGTAACGTGAGCAGCTGCGGAACGAAAGGTCCTTGGTTCAAATCTTCCATCGAGTGAAAAGTTTGATTTTTTATTTTCAGTTTACGTGACAAACTCTTATGTTTTCATCACTTTTTTGGGAGTGATTATCACATCCACAAGAAAACCTAAATCGGGCAAGGTAGAAGAGTCTTTTTACCCATTCGCCAAGTGTACAAGTTAGGTGGGTCGACAACATATTCCTGTCATGTGACGTACATACCGTCACCAGTGTCGTATAGAATATATCAGATGTGTTTTCCTGTGGAGGAATCGGTTGACGTATGACCTTGCGATCAAATGTTTTCGGTTCCCATTGGAGAGACACGTCCTTTCGTCTACTAATCGCACGGTTTTGCGATGCGGTCGCAAAACACAGACACTAAACTTATTACAGTGAACACATACGTCAATGGACGAACGGACAGATAATAACTATGCAAAAATAAAGAAAGTAAAATTTTCACTCGAGGGAAGACTTGAACCAAGGACCTCTCGCTCCGCAGCCGTTCATGCTAACCACGGGACCACGGCGCGCCTGAGCTCATATTATTCTTGATGTTGCCTATGTTGCCCATGGACTACCCAGTTTGTATATTTTGCTTATTTTTTCACAGTTCCACACAACTTCTTCCTGTTTTCTCAATTGATCTGTGTTCAGTTTATCAAGGCCTATCCACTGTGCCAACTTATAACTAAATCTGAGGGGTGTGCGATGGGGAGGTTCCCTTGTAAGAACTGCATCTAATGGCCTCAAGGTTGTCTCTCCATTAACGCACAGGCGGTGACTGTAAGTATTCTGGAATTTGTCGGAAATATCCACAAACCGTTGCTAAAGTCCACTAGTGTGTGGCCAGTTAATGCAGCTCTTCACAGAGAGTTTAGCACAAGGCACTGTCACAGGCTGCTTTTGGGTTATCGCATATTATTATTATTATTATTATTATTATTATTATTATTATCATGTCAGAAATACACATTCAGTAGTAAAGGCCCTTCCAATGACCAAGGGTTAGAAAATGTGTAGAAGAGAAAAAAATAAGTGCCCCTTGAACTGGAAGTGGAAATCTACACTCGTCTGAAGAAATCAGTAGATAGCATGAGACGGCCAAATTTATACATTGTAGGTAATCCAAATAAATCTGTGGATGTTGCAGAGTGTAGTGACTGTTGTAAGTTACTAGCTTTCGTTGCAGACAGTACCAGTGCGTTGTCGTGACACTTGAGTAGCTGTGAAGTTTCTACAAATGGATCGATAATAGTGGCAACTTCTGGCGTCAGCGAAATCTGTTGTCCTAGAGTTGTATGTAATGATGAGCCCAAGAGATTTGCGGCAATTCTGCAAAGTTGCAGAAGAAGGATTCTAGATCTTGCACAGACATTGCCAGAAAACGAGGGTTGTACCAAAACTAAGGTTTCCCTATTTTTTACAAACAAAAAACATTGTTTATTGTTATTAATTTATTCATTGTTGAAAAGCTACACTTTTTTCACATTTTTCAACGTAGTCTCCAGTTTTTTGACATACTTTTGAAGACGGTGCTCCAGCTTTTGTATTCGTAAGTCGAAGAAGTCTCCTGCCCACCCGTTGAGGAACTGTGTGACCTCTCCTCGGACATCATTGTCGCTCTTGAAGCGTTTGCCACCTAAGTGTTCCTTTAGCTAGGGGAAGAGGTGATAGTCGCTGGGGGCTAAGTCCGGGCTCTACAGAGGATGGGGCGTAACAGTCCACCCAAATTTCTTCAAAAGCTCCTGTGTTTGACGAGCAATGTGGGGTCGAGTGTTGTCGTGAAGAAGCACTACCCTCTGCTCCAGTTGTTCTCTCCGGCGATTCTGGATTGCTTGCCAGTGTTTGGTCAATGTTTCACAATATCTGTCTGAGTTTATTGTCGTCCCATGTTGCACGAAATCGATGAGGTGTACCCCCTTCCGATCCCAAAACGCAGTCACCATAGCCTTTCCTGCCTACTGCATTTGTTTGAATTCCTTTGTCGGGGGTGAACAGGAGTAATGCCACTGATGAGATTGTTGTTTTGTTTCGAGGGTGTAATGAAACACCCACATTTTATCTCCCATGATGATAGAGTCACATTGTTGATGACACTTGCGAGTACAGTGAAGGTGTTGCTCCTTGTGTCCATCAATCAGCATCCAGGGGACCCAGTGAGCACACACCTTGCAATAACCCAACTTTTCTGTTAAAGTTCTTTCAGTAGTGCCATGGGAAGCTTCAGGAATGCGTTCAAATTTATGGACAGTGAATCCCCGATCTTTGAGCAGCTCACTGTTGATCTTCTGGACAATCGCATCCGAAATCGGCGGTCTTCCACTCCGTTCTTAATTGTGAACTTCCGTGCGACCCTCAGCAAAAGCCCTGCACCATTTGCGGACGTGCTGAACGAACATACACTCTTCGCCATAAACCTCAGTCAGCTGCTGATTAATCTCCACAGGTAGTAACTTCCTTGCATGGAGAAACCGGACTTGGCAGGAGCGGCGAACAACACTTCCATCTCTGACGGCTGCCAAGCTAGCACTGAGCGACGTAGCAAATCGCGGACGGACGAGCTCGAGAGTGGGGAACCACTGCGCACAGCACTGTTGTCGGATTTAGCCTAGCATCTTCCCTCGAAACTGTAGCTCATTGGGAACCTTACTTTTGGTAGAACCCTCGTAGGAGCACAGTACTCCACTGAAAGTGTAAGAAACGTGCTTCCTTCCACTGAAAGTGTAAGAAACGTGCTTCCTCACTCATCAACAATTTCTCTTAAGTGTTGCATTACATGGATGGAGGATGGTACATGCTCATGTACAACTGACTTTTGAACAGACACGTATACGAAAAAGCATTATTCGACTCTTACTATGTATTCAGTATCGTAAGAATTTCTGTGCAAAAAGTGGGTCCTGTTCGTTGCAGAGTTCCCCTCTAATATGGGTATAAGTGCTATAAATGTGCGGAACGAAATTGAAACTAACGTGAACAAGTTATGGATTTTACAAGCCGCCTGTTAAGTGTTACGTTTGTTGCTGAACAGGGAGCAAATGTGAGAACTATTGTCGCCTCCCATACAATAACCACTCCCTCGGCACTGTTCTACGCCACATCCTTGAGTCTATTGTCCTAATGTTTACGTATCTTTGGAAACAACGAAAAATGCTGTAACTCATTTAAAAACGATTGGCTATGTAAAAGACTCACGGTTATAGTTTACTGTAGAGCAGCACGTTGAGACTTCGCTGGAAGAGTGGTAAAATCCGTGTTGATGCAGCATGAAGAAATCGTTGAAGTTTTACGTGAATTTGGGAAAATATACTCGTTTGAGAACGGAGTATACCAGGTAGTTAATAAATTAATTCAGCTTCTCTAAGTACTTCAAGAGGCTATGGAAAAAAAACAGTAGTCCAACGCAGCACTTGCTTGTGACATTGGCCTTCCAGGTACAGGGACACTGTGCTGAGAATGCGGCTTACAGTGAGGCAAGCATGTTCATTTAAGTAAAACGACGCATTTTAAACAAATAAATTTATATTTTGATTGAATATTTCTAAACACAAAGAACTGGATAGGAGATCATATTTAAAGGAGACGATGTGCCTCAATATTGTCAAAAACAGAACTGCTGAAAGCAAGCGCACGAAATCTTTTAAGCGGAAAAACGGAAATTAAGGCCAGTGCAGTTGCTTGCATTATTTATAATATCACAGGCACCTCATCTAAACCAACTCTGGATAACTGACACAGAGGAAATTTATGCCACAGCACGTTCCAGATGTGCTGCACTTCGAGGTAAATGCGATGTCATGTAGGTATGCTAAGTAAATATTTTTTCGGTACTGACGTCTTCAATGTTTGATCGTGTAATAGTGAAAAGATGTAAATTCGTGTGAACGATGCACCATGTTTATTTGCAGCTACGTGATATAACATGTTTGTCCTCCACGCAGGCATGTTGTATCATTTGCAGAATGTCACACAGAGAACGAAGCCTCAGCATGGACGTCTTCAAAACGTGCAAAGAGTGTCTTTGCATCTTGTGTGGAGGAGTTGAAAACTGTCGATGAAGTTCCCATGTATCTGTTGATGGGAAAACCAGATGAGCGTAAGTCGCTTGTGGAGTGCTGGAAGTCAAGAGCAACAAATTATCCCAGATTGTCGCAAGTGGCACAAGTTGGGTGTACACCTGCCTCTAGTGAGACGGTATTTAGTGGAGCTGGGCTTTTCAGTACGCGGAAACCTAATGAAATATCTACGGAAAATGCGAATGACCTGCATATTGAGCACTGCAATACCATTGTTAAGTTTCAGATACATTAGCCCAACATCCTATTTTCGTGAGTATAAATCTCTAACGTCTTAATTGATTGTTCCAGGAATAAATTCATCCAGGAGGTCGTTACACCGTCACAAGATGAATATTTCTTTACTCAGTTGAAGCAAGAAAATTTTCAATAAACTTAATATGTCTTGTCTGAAGTTTGTGTTCCTTCATTGCTTTGCTCTTAATTTTAGCAAATATATTTATATCAAACAGAATTTAGTTGCTGTATCGTGCGAGTGTGATGTCATGTCGATTTTTTGCACTTATCAAACAGGAGTGATTCCTAAACTTTTCGACCTGTGATCTCCTTTTACAAAAATCTGATATGTGTTAAACTCACTTTATAACAGAAAAAGCTACTTGCTGTAATAAGGAAGTAACTGAATACCAAGCAAATGGTTAAATAGCCCTCATGCTTTTATATTGCTTTACATTTCAGTTGTCCCACATTAAAAGGGTTGAAGAAGACTTTTGCACTACGGGATGGCCTAGTATGCAGTATTAAAGTAGTTTACACACTTCTGTTACGAGTTTTGTTTATGGAATTAACGGGCTTAATCGGTCTTTGGAATTTAGTCTCAAACTACTTTAGCTGAAACGTTTGTTTCTGTATATATTTTTAAGTGGAAAATACTTTTCTTATCAATATGTGGGCAATACAGATAATAAATCTGTTACCGCTTTATTTAACAGCGTTGGAAACTCCACCTTTAACCGTAATCAGAAACTTATCGGTAACAAAGATATATTTTCTCTAACTTAATCACTGGAAGTTTCTAGTGGCTGCTTGTTTTAATCTACACTTCCTGTGGATTCCACAATTGTCTCTTTCAGACAACAGCAAATGCAATTGTTAGTACTTGACAGAGCAGGGAAGCAATCTTTGAAAGCTTTTGCAGACCCCTTCAAATGTTATATCAAATTCTTGTCGGGTTTCCAGTCGGTTCAAACTGTCATCTGAGCACAATATTTCAGCGGTCCACGTGGCCGCCATCATCAGGTGAGAAAAGCTAAGCTGCTCTCGCCGATAACTGATTCCACTCGAAAATGACTGCACCTTTATATGCATCGGAAATAAAGCAACGCATGCGCTAGGTACAGTGTACACGCGCACAATCATTCCTGCTGCCCCCTGGCGCCAAAAGAGTTGCAGCGCCTCCGGTGGTGAATGCTGCTGAAAACGATATATCGTTACAAATGATTATTCATAGCCGGCCGCTTCAGATGCCGTTGTTTCTTCATGTCTGATAAAACAGGATTCCACGTTTTACTTAGCGAGTATCCATTATCACGATTAATGATATTATCTGCTAGTCTGATTTCAACAGATTCTTTCAAAACACAATCCCAATACCGAGAAGCATTTGCAACTACTTGCGTCTCATTGTGTAGCATCCTGTGTCCCTCTGAAAGGCAATGCTCAACCACCGTAGATTTATCTGGTTGTAATAATCGCGTATGGCGATGATGTTCAATACACCCGTCGTTGACGATACGAATACTTTGGACGATGTACATTTTCCCGCACTCACACGGTATTTTGTAAACGCCAGACTTCCTCAAACCTAGATCATCTTTGACAGAGCCAAGAAGTGCTCGAATCTTAGCTGGCAGACGAAAAACGCATCTGATCTCATATTTCTTCAAAAGTCTACCTATCTTGGCAGACACATTCCCAGCATACGGAAGGAAAGCCACAGACCTAAAGGTGTCTTCAGAAGGTTCAGGTAGAGGTCCAAACTCAAAAGCACGTCGAATTTGTCGGTCCGTATAGCCGTTATTATTGAACACGTCCTTGAAGTTGTCGCAGTTCCTGTGGTAAATTTTCAGCATCCGAGACAGCATATGCTCGTCTAATCAAGGTCCAAAGGACTCCTGTACGTTGAAAAGGTGGATCGTAACTGGTAGCATGTATATACCTGTCGGTATGAGTCGGTTCCCTGTAAACACTGTGTCCAAGAGTACTGTCTTCTTTTCTGTAAAATAGTACATCCAAAAAAGGTACAGGTACGCGATTATTACAACCAGATAAATCTGCGGTGGCTGAGCATTGCCTTTCAGAGGGACACGGGATGCTATATAATGAGACGCAAGTAGTTGCAAATGCTTCTCGGTATTGGGAGTGTGTTTTAAAAGAATCTGTTGAAATCAGACTAGCATATAATATCATTAATCGTGATAATGGATACCCACTAAGTAAAACTAGGGATGGGCTATGATCGCGCTCTAGAAACGCGCGACGCGAAGGCAATTTCTCGAGAATGTCTAGGGTCCGCTCGAGAAGTTGACAGTGCTGCGCTCTCTGAGAAATTGCGCAAACCTTCAGTATACGAAGCACAGAGCCGCAGCGGTCGTACTCGTCGTACGTACGTGCAAGGAAAACTTTGAAATTCAGTTATTGATATCAACTGTTCTACCGTTATTAATGTGTACTGAAGTATTAGTATATGTCTCATAAGACAAAAATCATAGAATTGTTGTTTAAAACAAAGCACAGAATTCGCATGAAACAGAAGCTTTATTCTTACAAAATAAATTACCTTGTACATTCTGCGTGTATGCATGCATGCTTAAACGTAAAAGAGAAGTGCTATAGCCTTTTACATACAGAAACTGCGTACATGCGTTTACTTACTGAAGAAAGAAAGGAAACAAAAGTTGTTCAGCAGAAGGCATTTTTACATCCCATTGCTGCTCTGCCGTCGATTTTTGTTTAGAAATATTTTTATTAACCAATTGCCTTTTAGTCTGCTTCTTTGTTTGTTTATAAGTTGTCCTGTTTTCGAAAATATTCTTTCACTGGGAACAGAAGTTGCAGGTGTTGTAAGATATTTTTTTTTTTTACCACGACAGCTAGACCTGGGTAACTGTTTTTTTCCAGTAGTGTAAAAGATTATCCGTACGTTGTAGGTACGGTTCTTCCAAATATCGTTGTATTTCCAGATTTATGCTATCACAACCGCTTTTCATTAGATTTTTATTGGAAACCTCTTCATCGAAAGAAGCCCATAAGGAACTACTGGCGTTTTGTACGAAATGGTACTCGTGGCTAGTGTCGTTAGCAGCCGAATGAGTATATCGTACGGTCTCTACCACGTCTGTGCACTCTGCAATTAGGCTTGCAACGGCATACTTGAATGAATGGGATTCGTAAATGGTAACGTTTTGAATCTTGGGTCCAGAACTGTGGCAACGGCATGTACTTTGTTTCTATTAATCTCAGGAGGGCTATTAAGTGAGTTGTGCAGATGTTGCTGTAGCTCTTGCGCTGTCGTGGTAGTCCACTTCCCATTGCATACGGTTAGGCTTAGCTGTCTCATTATTGGAATAGCTTTCGAAAGAGAGGTTATAGTTTCAGTCGAGATTTCACTTGTTACCACTTCAAATGGCCCCAGTACACATAAAGATTCGCTCAAAATTAGCCACTCGTCAGCTGTGAGGTTCTCTACACCTAAATACAAAGATGATAAACAGGCTGCAGTGGATTCCTTTTGCTCCACTAGACGTTGTAGCATATAAAGCGTACTGTTCCACCGGGTTTCTGTTTCCTGAATCAATTTATGAACAGGTTTTTTCATTAGATCCTGGATCTCATGGAGTTTTTCATTATAGCATTGCAATTGTTTTAAAATAGCTAACAATTTTTCTGGCCTTTTCCCGCATTATGCAAAGCTCACTGTTGCTGTTCAAAGAACTTTTCACAACTAAATTGATGGTGTGTGCTAAACAAGGCACATGTTGCATATCTATGTTGCCACTGTGAATAAGTTGTACGGCTGCCGTCATGTTAGTGGCGTTGTCAGTTGTGATGCTTAAAAATTTGTTTTCAATGTTCCATTTTAAAAACAAGTTATCTAACGCCTCACTAATATTTAGCGCTGTATGCTTTTCCGGGAAACGGAATGCCTCGAGAGGTAAAGCTTTCAGGCACCAATTAGTGTTAATGAAATGACCAGTTACAGCCTCACTATTGAGTGTAAAATAAGCCACAGTATGAATCCAGACTTTTCCTTGGGAAAGGTGTGAAAAAAATGGAAATGAAATCCCATGCTTCTTTACAGAGCGTAGGGGAACGATGCGGGAGACCCACACCGCTTTACTAGGCAAGGTCCTAGTGGAGGTGGTTTGCCATTGCCTTCCTCCGACCGTAATGGGAATGAATGATGATGATGAAGACGACACAACAACACCCAGTCATCTCGAGGCAGGAAAAATTCCTGACCCCGTGCTCGGAAAGCGAGAACGCTACCGCGAGACCACGAGCAACGAACTGGGAAAGGTGTACATGATTATAAAAAGATAAACTTCATAAAATGTGAGAACATTTCTGCTGCGATATAACCACTTAACTTCTGTGTGTGTCAATAAAAACTTTTAAATATTCCTCATACAATATTACAGAAGTTCGATAATTAAGGAGATGTTTAATAAAATTAACTATCTTCACTGTATCGTAAGGTACAGAGTTTTTTCATGTGTATGTAAGAGTAACTTGATTTAACAATTACAAGAAACAGTGTAGATTCAAGTAGCTATCATGTTCCTAATACTACAGCCATCAGTTATTTTAATGTAATACAGGAGGAGAGTTACTGCGTCGGTACATATAGCGCAAAGTAAAAATTGCTTGGAAATGGGCCACAGATTTCATATGGCGCCCACGACAGTGTGATGCTTGACGAGTGTGCGATCTGAAGAGCCGCCAAGCCACACCTGCGGACTCGGGCTCTGGAGGGGTACTGCTCAGCCCGGTGGGCCTTAGTGTGGCCCTATCAGCTGACCAGGGTCCCTACTCTGTATCTTTCCGCCATTTTGCCGATCGGTTCGGTACGCGAGCGCACCAAGCGCCCTTGTTTCGAAGGAGAGCCCCAACATTATTCTGTAAGCATTTCGGAAGCGATGCCGAACGGTCCTAGCGCACCGAAACACTGTCATCAGTTCTCCTCGCACCAACCAATCGAAAGCAATCTACCACAGATCCGTGCATGCGCACTGCAGCACCACATGGGCACGAACCCGAAGCAGCTAGCAGGCAACACAGGTACACTGTTCTTCACAGTTCCGAAAAGTGAGGTTAGAGTATGTAATACTGTTCAAATTTCGCTGGCCATGTGCTTCCATGAATGCAGACAGAATATTGGCTGTGTTCTGGAAACTGTCATAAATGTCACACTATGTCATTTTATTCTCATTCACATCGACATCTTGTTGTGGATTTTACATTTCGGATTATTAGTTAGGAGTGGATTGTAGTACCATCTTGTACAAATACATATATAGAAACACCCGAAAAAAATCGTCATTTTTTCTGTTTTCTGTCGTTCCTTAGTTGCTTAAAAATTCATGGAGGTCTATGCAACTAACTGAAGGCTGTTTGTATATTGCCACAGGCGTTTTGCTTCTTCACAAATAAAAGAAGCAAAACGCGTATGGCAATAAACCAGCTGCCTTCAATTAGTTGCATAGATGGAACATGTAGTGGACTGACAAGGCAGCCAGTCCACAGTGACGGGTAGCCGAAAGGGCACACGTACACACACGCCGACTGGCGCGAAGTCTGGAACAGGATTCGTAATGAATGTGATAAAGAAAAGAACGTAGCTACTAGAACACTTAACTTTTATGTCGTCCTTTGGTATACAGCATTCTTGATGATACAAGTGAGACTATCTTGAGATACATGCAATGGTACAAATGGCGCCTTGCTAGGTCGTAGCCATTAACTTAGCTGAAGGCTATTCTAACTGTCTCTCGGCAAATGAGAGAAAGGCTTCGTCAGTGTAGTCGCTAGCAACGTCGTCGTACAACTGGGGCGAGTGCTAGTAAGTCTCTCGAGACCTGCCTTGTGGTGGCGCTCGGTCTGCGATCCTGACAGTGGCGACACGCGGGTCCGACATGTACTAATGGACCGCGGCCGATTTAAGCTACCACCTAGCAAGTGTGGTGTCTGGCGGTGACACCACAGAACACATCTCCATGAACCCGTAAAATTGTTTAAGAGAGTGTCAAAGAATAAGAACATGCATAAAATGTGCTTGTAACTCGCTCTTAGAGATCCAAATGATGAAGTAGCCTACTTCCCTATATGATACATCAACGATTTGGTTCATAAAAACAAAATTAAAAAAAAAAAAACGCCTTTTCGCGAGTGTGTGGCGAGTGCAGCTATAGAAGTTCGTTGTAATTTATAACATGTATCTGATGGATCAAAATGTTTCATGCATGGTGATATAGTCTAAAAATATTGTGGTGGGATTCTTTCATCTCTGTCTACAGTTGTTAAGGAGCTGATCGCAGATAAATACTTGTGACAATCTAAGGTATAAAGATGATTGCTGCTAGTTTAATTTGCAGTAATTTAAGTTACTATTTAGGAAGCAAAATAACTGATGATGGTCGAAGTAGAGAGGATATAAAATGTAGACTGGCAATGGCAAGGAAAGCGTTTCTGAAGGAGAGAAATTTATAAACATCGAGTATAGATTTAAATGTCAGGAAGTCGTTTCTGAAAGTATTTGTATGGAGTGTAGCCATGTATGGAAGTGAAACGTGGACGATAAATAGTTTAGACAAGAAGAGTATAGAAGCTTTCGAAATGTGGTGCTACAGAAGAATGCTGAAGATTAGATGGGTAGATCACATAACTAATGAGGAGCTATTGAATAGAATTGGGGAGAAGAGGAGCTTGTGGCACTAATTGACTAGAAGAAGGGATCGGTTTGTAGGACATATTCTGAGACATCGAGGGATCACCAATTTAGTATTGGAGGGCAGCGTGGAGGGTAAAAATCGTAGAGGGAGACCAAGAGATGAATACACTAAGCAGATTCAGAAGGATGTAGGCTGCAGTAGGTACTGGGAGATGAAGCTTGCACAGGATAGAGTAGCATGGAGAGCTGCATCAAACCAGTCTCAGGACTGAAGACCACCACAACAACAACAACAATTTAAGTTGTGCTCTTTGAGTCCTGGCTGACCACAAACTCGGAAATCGCTACGTATTCAGAAAAAATGGGCAATTATTTGTGACAAGAAAAAGTATAAATGTCACTGTCAGTTGTTTCATGCACAGCAATTTCATCTTTCATTTTTTAAACATGTGGAAGTCACGAAATCAAATATACTCATTAATGAGAAAGCGTGCTCTTACGAGTAAATAACAACGAATATATCTTAAAAATACTTAGCTCTGACGATTAATAAAGTCTCAGAATCCGTTATAAACACGAAGAGGAAAAAAAAAAATTTGGTACACAGCAGTATGCGAACTTAGGACCTTTGTCACACCAGTTCGTTGCCTTACCCATCGTACTACTACAACTAACATGCCATCAGTGCTTTATTCCACATAATTCCACTCGAGAGAGGGGTAGGCTGACTTCGTTGTCAAATGATGTGGGCATAAGAGGCAAATGAATGAAATTTGGGAGTTTCTTCTATCAGGCTTCACAAAAATCCTTTGCATTGTGACTTAAAAGATTTAAACACATTTTGATAATTAAAAAGTAAACCACTTGCGGGAAAAAGTACGCGAGGTCACTAGCAATTTCAGCTAACACTCACATGGTATACGTAAGCAAGGCTGACCTTTTGAAACTTAATGATTTTGTAAACTCTAAATTACGTAAAAATAACAGGTATTTTGTGAGAATATTGACCGAAACTTTTTTTATGTTGCAATCATTCACATTAACAACAATACAAATCGTATTTCTAACAATGGAATATAGTCTATAATGAACTCACTTTCCAGCTGGACACATCCTAGTGGTTCTTCAGTAACACAATCACTAAATCCGAACCTAAAACTGCTCAATATGTTTAAAATAACAAATTTTGTGTGTAAATAAATCACACTGAACCGAATGTGAGGGCCATACCGAAATTCAAAACCTCTCGGTACAGTTGTCGAAAAATCGGCAGGAGGACCGATCGGTAACAGGTCTCAGAAACTTACAGAATAGTAACTTCGGATAAAGAACCGTAAATGACGTCACTACCTAGGCTAACCTACTGCAGTGATCGGTATGAACGATTCAAAATAGGGCCTCAGGCAGTGCAAGCAAGGATCAACTGGCAGATATGTCTGCAGACCTGGGCAGGCCGTGCAAACTTGATGCATGCCTCTGATGCTAGCATTGGTTGAGAATATTTTCTAGATCGACTGCGATCCATCTACACTAAAAACTAATCAATGTGGATGGTTGGTAGAAAGTGAAACCCAAACACTAGAGTATTTGCACTGCACACACACACACACACACACACACACACACACACACACACACACACACACACACACACACACGGTGTGAGAATATTTATGTATAGGTATCAACAAAACTCACACATGGTGTGGATATTTACTTACACATGGTGTGCGAATATTTACAGCTACATATTGACAAAACTCACACATGGTGTGGATACATACTTCAATTACACACATGCACACATAAACAGACATACATTTACACTAAAAATATTTATACTATGATAAGCGAGCTGTGCTACTCCACATACATAAAACTACATTTACATCTTCTCACTTTCTCTCATTCACACACCACTCTCATCAAGTAAATGGTGTGAGTAAGGGTTAGCTTCAATCCCGTCATCACAAATGAGTCAGTAATCGTCATGAGCTGACAAACTGATTTCAGACTGCAGCTGGGTGTTTATCACATGACCTCGAGACCCAATACAAGTTTTCTGCACCATGTACGACAACTGCAGTGGGGCACTAGGAATACCTTCGCACATACACATCAATCTTTGATCTCGAAAGCTTTGATGCCACACAACCCAAGTTCTCTGCCCTCTCTGGATGGCACCTTACAATGTGCGACATGCATACATGTTATATCTTAGACCCACAAACTCCACAATCATGACCCATTCGCCTTGTGTTTGATTAGACCACCAACCATCTTGCTTTGTGGAACAATACTTCAAGGATTATTGACCATGTATGAAGATGTGCCGAATTCCTAACCATGGCACCTCATTACTTCATAGGGATCACAGTTCTTCATCCAAAGTTCTTCACACAATAGATGAAGCTATATGTATCCATATAAAGCAACAGAATCAGCGAAATAAGGCTTCACAAAGTCATAATGGAATTGGTACAGGTCTAGACAGTATGTACACCCCATATAGATTTCATGAACTCTACTGCAGTCTTCAACATCTCCACAGCAATCTTGTTGAATATAGTGACCCATTTGAAATTTGGTCTAATGATACACTTCTTTACGTCATAATGTCAATTCCGATCTGACCTAATAAGAATTTTGCGATGTTTTCTCAAATTCTTTATAATCTTGTCAAAAACTGCATCATTCCTCAATTTATAGAAGTCTTTTCTGAAATCATTTTTCGTGGATGCCCTCTTTCTGGTATTTAAATCAATATACTCTTCAACCAGGGTGACTGCTTGCAGGAAATAGTGTGCCTAACTTCAATTAGCTCCATCCCTAAATTGACGCATTGCTGAAGGTTTTTGTATTGCATGATGTATCTCTGCATGTTCCCCAGCGTTTCATCAACTTTCCACACAGGAGAACTAGTTGCTCTGGACATAGCAGCAAATTACTTTGCGTGTCATGCAAACTATTAGGGTTTGTGAAGTCTGCTCCACAACGAACCCTACACCAGAATCAACTGTAATCCTATGGATAGTGTGCATCTGTATTTGGACAGCCATTGAAACTCGCCTAGATAAGTGATGTAGCTCAAATCAAAGGATGTGCTGAACCTCATACCCATACATCAGTTATATGCTTATATGCCTTGGCATGTCTATACACACATTGGCAAAGTCCCTCACGGATCCTCACTCAAAGAAAAGAAGCATGTCAGCATCGGTCAAAGTCTCGATGTCGACTTTCATTTTCTTGAGCATGGCGTCCCAAGACAACCCTGGTGCTGTGTAATAGAAGGCAGGGTCCAGGGAGTATGTGGTCATGCGTATACTCCAGAATTTCTCAAAAACACCCGCTAGCAAATTTACATTTATGTCCATATAAAATTTTGCATACTCTCCCAAGTTTGGGATGTTAAACTCCTGCTAACATTCACAGCATTCTTACTCTGCATCCAGTATGACACTATCTGTAAGGTTACTGGAGAATGCAGCTATGTCAGTAGACTGATTTTGTTGAGTTTTCCCATACAATCCAGATACTCGTATGGGAATACCCCCTTCCATGTCATAAGATGAAACTCTCCCGAGGCAGAGTTTCAACAAGTTTCTGGAGTGATGATTGCATAAAACATCGAGAGTCCAGGAAGCGGTGTGTAATTCTTTTGGCGAATTAGATACATTTCTCAACACTACTGGCCAGGGCACTGACCTGAAACTTCTCCATACCGAATTTAGCCAAATGCTCAGTGATAAAATGAGCATCACACCCGCTTAGACTGCGGAAAAAGACGGGTATGTGTCATGGCAATTTATACTTTAGGTTGCACCACGGAACTACCCTGTTAGATAACAATGGTCTCTAAAAGGAGTTTCCACTTTCAATCTAATGGCTGTCGACAGATCTGACAGGCAATAGCCCTCATGTACAAATCATTGTTCTGCTTTGACTCAGTAATGAGAATGTTGATGCCATAACGCTTATCAACCTCCCACGAAAGCTTCTCGAGCTCAGTGAGCAGCCAAATCACAGGATTATCCCTGATATATGATTTGTGACAGCGAAGACTTGAATCATATGTACATACAACCTGGTATGCCGCCGTTTGTGGATCGTGTTTTTCTGTCAAGGTTGTATGTGAAGCTATAGAGTCGCCTTCACAGTGTGTCACAGGAGCGGAGAGGCATTTGAAATCAGCGTAAACTACAAAGGTGGATTGCTTCTGGTGCTGAGCATACTTTTTTTTTCCACGATAGTCATTATAACAGGTACCGGTTTCCCGGCAGAACAATCAATTTGATGTACTCGGCGCGCGGGCCCTGATTTCCCTTATTTTATCGTGATGATTATTTCTGTCTATGTAGGTGGTTGCCAACAGAATGCTTTCACAATCGGATGAGAAAATTGGTGTTTGAAATTTCATGAGAAGATCCCATCGCAACGAAAAACGCCTTTGTTTTAATTATTGGCATTCCAACTCACATATCATGTCTGTGGCACTATCTCCCCTATTTCGCGATAACACAAAACGAGCTGCCACTCTTTGAACTTTTTCGATGTCATCCATCAGCCCCACCTGATGCGGATCCCACACTGTGCAGCAACACTCTAGAATATGGCGGACAAGCGTGGTGTAAGCAGTCTCTTTATTAGACCTGTTGCACCTTGTAAGTGTTCTGCCAATGAATCGCAGCCTTTGGTTTGCTCTACCCACAACATTATCTATGTGATCGTTCCAATTTAGGTTATATGCTTTGCTAGAAAGTCTTGTGGAAAAGGCTTTTAGACACCTTAAGCAAACATGCTGTTTACCTTTGCGTTTAGTCAGTTGGGAGGAGAGGAGGTGGAACATCCTTGTCTTTCTTCCTATTTTCCTCGTCGGAGAGTAATAGCATGTTCACATGCATCTTATGCTGACCTCCAAATTTCGGAAAGTGGACGGGTCCAGCGATTATGTTCGAAACTTTACAGTCATCTGACTTGCATGTATCCAAGGTATAAACATTACCCAATATATCGGTATTTGGTGAGTCAAATTTAGGTATATCCTGGAGTTTCGCGGGAAATTCGATACTGCAAATTTTTAAAACCCATGAATGTGAATAAATCTGTTCACTCTGGATGAGTCAGGCAATCTCTTTCTCAAGCCAGGATTGATCACGCGAAGCAATACTATCGACGATTTTGAAATTAATACATGCCTTCTTGGCTGCTACATCATCAGGAAGATTGATATAGCGGGACCCTCCTTTAATTGTATCATGGACATGTGTATGGATGTCGATGTGTATTACTCAGCTGAGCTCTGCATCTCAGAAAACTTGTCTCATATAGCACTCAATGTGAAATCTTCAAACCACATAGTGGTAGAGGTGCTCTGTGATACTATTCCATTTCTCCACTAACCGTAGAGTATGTTGGTCTCCCTTGTAGCACTGTCTTGCTTGGGGGGTATGTGTGAGCTCGCACTGCAGAACCTTACTTCACGTAATGGATGATTGATAAGGTGAGTGAGCTCTCTCTCCATCAGGGGAAGGCACACTTTCAGAAACCCTAATGGGACTTCGTACCACCCTACTGGGTTCTCAATTTGTAAGAAAGAGATTCGCTCATCAAAAGCGTCCTCAATCACCATGTAGTATACCTTTAGTGTGACGTTACTTACATAGTGATGATCACTATTAGGAGAGAGAGGGAGCTACTGCTAACCACAAAAGAACTATAAGTAGTTGTTGGTTGGGTAGGGCGCTGTTGATGGTCTTTGTAGCCCTAGGGGGAGCAACCAGGCTGAAGCGATGAAGGCCGACGAGATATACCAGCAGCAGTGTCTACCGCTGCACCAGATGGTTATGTTGGTGGTTCGTGTTGGGTATGCTGGGCATCTGTGTCAGGCCAATAGGAGCAGCCAGGTCAGCGAGATGGCTGTTGTTGGGATGGAGGTGGTGGCCTAGCAGCCAGAGTTAATGTCTCCCATGGATGGCAGAGCAGAGTGAGGGCTGCAGAGGTGGTGGCAGCAGTCCATGCAGCTGCAAGCTTCATACTGCAGGGCAAGGCATGTCAGACAGGACCACATTTTGACAGCGTTACCATCTGCCTTTGCAAGTATACTCTGATGGTATAGCTGTGAAGAGAGAAGCAGTAAGTAAATATACTCATAGGCTATTACGACTGCTGGTGCTACTGCAGAGAATGCTGATTACATACAATAAAAGTAATTACCTAATTTCCAATCTCCCTAAGACGAGAACTGATCCCAGATGCCTTTATCACCTGGGACTTGGTGCAGCCAGTAAGACATCGGAGGGTCTGGGGTTCACACTGATGTGTCATTTCAACCATCCAGTCAGGCATGGGAGAAATCTCATCAGCCTCATGCGTAGTTGATCTATGGGCGCTGCAACAAGAACAATGGAAAACAAGAACTGGAAACTTTTTCTAAATATACTACAAAACCTGATTTTTATGTACTTACATGACAGTCACAAGAGAGACTGTTCATTGAGGTACATCTCCAACAACTGATCAATCTTACTGAGATCATGTTCTGTAACAAGACAAAATAAATGTAAACTGCTTCTAATGTAAATATATACTACAAAATTTGAACATTAAATTGTGTACTTACACAGCTGATGTGCTGGTGAAGTCGCAGCCACAAGGTAAAAAAATGACATGATCGTATGGCATGCGCAGCTCGTGGTCTTGCGGTAGCGTTCTCGCTTCCCGCACACGGGGTGCCGGGTTCGATTCCCGGCGGGGCCAGGGATTCTTTTCTGCCTCGTGATGACTGGGTGTTGTGTGCCTTTCATCATCATTTCATCCCCATCGACACGCAAGTCGCCGAAGGGGCGTAAACTCGAAAGACTTGCACCAGGCGAACGGTCTACCCGACGGGAGGCCCTAGCCACAAGGCATTTCCATTTTCCATCGTATGGCATTTATTGGCTAGGATATCCCCTTCGGGGTTCGACCGCCTTATTGCAAGTATTTTCAGTTAAACGCCATTGCAGCGACTTGCGCGTCAATGATGATGGACACACAACACCCAGTCCCCTGCCGGGAATCGAACCTGGGTCCCCTTGCTTGGTAGGCGGTAATGCTACCGCTGCGCTATGGAGGCGGACAGCCACAAGGTATTCCACGATCTTAGGTCACTGCATATCCCCGACAACCAACTTTCCTTCAGCCTCCAGTTCTCAAAATAAATCTTCCTAAATTTGATGAATGAGAGCTGTAACAGCAAAGAAACTTTTTGTAACGAAAATATACTACGAAATCTGAACATAAACTACGAAAATATGCTATAAAATATGACCACACACATAGACTCTCACACTCACATATGATATCAATGGATAGGGCAGCAAACTGTCACTGAAATGTAGGAAAAGAGTTGCCTCCTACTGATCTACGAGTGTATGGCTGCTGGGAAACTTGTACACAGCTACAGTGTAAGATGGGATAGGGCAGGAAACTATCACTGAAGTACAGCAAGAGTTGCCTCTCCCAATCTACAAGTGCATAGCTTCTGAGGAAAATTGTACACAGACACATGGTAAAGAGGGATAGGACAAAAAACTATCACTGAAATGTAGGAAGAGTACCCTCCTAACAATCTACAAGTGTGTAGCTGCTGAGGAACTTGTACACAGACACACAGATACGCAGATACACGATTTTAACGAAATCTGGATTGTTGAAGACGATAAGGCAATTCTTCTTCATCCAGTGTCAGACGTTTGCCGCTGGAACTGCCAGTGGATGAGGAATGCTTCATTGAAATCACAGAGAGGCGAGGAATTACAGTTGTGCACTAGGTAGAATGAAGATAACTGTGGAGGGCGTAGGATTTATATAACCTCAAGCTCCTGCCTCTGTTTTTGTGGCATCCAACAGGGATGTAGGAAGTTGCTCCGTAACTTTCCCAGCGTAATAATTTGTTGTATTCAAGTCGAGTCTCTAGCCGGAACATATCGTCATCTGGACACAATATTTCGGCAGTCCACCTGACCAGCATCTTCAGGTGAGTAGGCCGGAACTGAAATCAAACACGCCTCGGCGGCTCCGTTATACACCGACCATGGTTCCACCGCGTGTGCATGAACATAACTGCCCTCTAGCGAGAGGTACAACGGCGCACTAGTGGTGAAAGCTTATGGAAACGATAAATCGATATCAAACACTATTGATAGTTTTTGATAAGTGAAACAAGGACCGTTGTTTCTTCATATCAAGCAGAACAGGCCTCCAACACTTACTTAAAGGATACCCCTTATCTCTGTTTATAATATTGTCAGATAGCCGGATTTCAGTGGCGTCTTTCACGACACAGTCCCAATACCGCGACGCAGGGGCAACCACTTGTGTCTTTTCGTACGACATTTTATGTCCTTCAGTAAGAATGCGCCGCCACTGCAGATTTTTCTGGCTGAAAGAAACGCGTGTGGCAATGATGCTCCACGCAACGATCCTGGACAGTACGAATCATTTGACTAGTATAGGCTTTTGTCTGGCGTGAGGTCAGACGAGTTGAGCACAGGTGCAAGCTTGCAGCTTCTTGGTTGCTTATGCAGTGTGCTTGGTGTGGGCCCGCCCACCACCGGTGGCCGTAAGGCACAGAATCTCGTAACAGGGCGTATTGCTTCTTGGTTGGGCGTGCTGGCATCAGGTCTCACATGAGGGAGTGATGCGACATATATAGTCTCTCCTTCCCAAGTGGCTCTTTCCGCCTTCCCATGGCGCCAGACGTTAAGCTCAGCATTTCCCTGGCCTGTCCCAATGTTGCCTTGCGTCAGACTGAAGAGCTATGACCCAACCCGATGCGAAAGCGAAGAGTGTGTAGCACAGGGGGAGCTGTGTCCAGGGACTGAATATTTGTCTCTTGGGGGGGGGGGGGGGGGGGGTTGAGCAGGTTGTTAAGCCGGGGAGGGGGGGGGGGGGGTTGCTCACCTTGTGAGTGACTCCTCTGCGCTGGGTGGCTGCTGTTTCCCTCCCACCTTGTGCAGAGCACAGAACACCAGGTGCTTTGCATGTCAGCGTCCTCGTTTGTAGGCGTGGGGTCTCGGCGCGAGTCGGCAAGGATGCTTTACCGCACCCATGGATAACCGGAGCGTTTTCTGCCAAACCCAGGAAGTGGTGATGTCGCCTGGGCCAGGTTAGCTGGGTCCAGACTGCTGAGCAGCTGGATGACAGGCCCACCACCTTAGTAGGAGTGGGTCCATGGCCAAGAGGTAGAAGCTCGGGCTAGTAGTCAGTGAAGGACGAGAGGTGCATCCGCCATTCCAGAGTGTGAGGTGTACTTGCCGAGGGTGAAATCGTTAGTGGCGGGGCCACTGAGGGGGACTAGTATGTTGGCGACGGTGTGCTGAACCCGGCACCTCAGTTGTGCCCTTGGCCTAGGGGCAAGGTCAGTGCTTGAGTCGCACTAGTCCCGCCCCATGCCAGAGGAGCCGGTCTGGGGCAAGAGACTGGCTCCCACCTTTTTCACTCATCAAACTACATGATGGCTGACATAGAGATAAGTGGTACGAGTGCACCTTTATGAGCATCTATGATGTCTGATCCCTCCTCACAGGACGAGCTGAGACAGGTAACCCGCGAAAACGTTCTTAATAGGCATCCCAGAATTACAATGCTCCTGGAGCAGAACATTAAAAACGGAAAGATAAGTCAAGCTGCTCTAATGACTATGAAAAATGAACTGGCAGCATGGGCCATTGCCAACAGAAAACTAAAAGGTCATGTTGAGGAACTTGAGAAAGAAAATGAGAGACTACGCAAGCAACTGATAAAGAACTGGGCGGGTGTGGCCGAGCAAGCGCCACCCAAGCCACAAACCACAAAAGATACAATTGCCAGGGTTACGAAGTGGCCAGACACGGTCGTCTTCTTCAGACCCCTGCCTGGCCAAGACATAACAAAGGTCCGAAAGATTTTTACAACTGTAGTGAACTGGGTAAATGACAAAATTAAGATTAACAAGGTTAAACCAGGAAAAATGTGATAATTGTAGATGTGGCAACAGAGGAAGACAAGGAAAAGTTGTTGAATAACCAAAAGTTATGTAAGGTGGTAAAATGTGAACCACCTAAGAAGGGAAATCCCCTTCTCATATTATATGATGTATACTCTATAATGAAAGATGAGAAACTGTATGAAATGATAAAAAGATAGAACTTTGAAGACATGGAGGACGAGGAATTCAGAAAGAGCTTTAAGCTGATTCAAAACAGGACCTCAGGAACATGATGTTGTCCATCACGTTGCTGAGGTTACTGGGGTTATGTGGAGGAAAATAACAACAATGGGCAAGCTGTATATAGGCTTCATGTGGTCAACGTAAGAGACTATCTTGTGGTACCTCGTTGCCACACCTGTGAGGCACTGGACCATATTCTCAAGCACTATACTAGGGGGTCGGCTCGCTCCAAGTGTGCAGAAAACCACTCAAGAAAATACTGCAGTGCAGTAGGGGTATGCATCCCATGCAAGAAAAAAGGTGCAAAAGATCATGTGGTGTCACTGGTCGGAACTGCCCTACCTACAGGATGCTTGAACAGAGATTGATTTCAAGAATCGATTATGGCTGAAATCATAAATGGAAACAGAATGCCAAAGAGGAAATCCCCGAGCAAAAGAAGAAGGTACATGATGAGGGCAAGCATAGAATTTTTGTGACTGCTTTCAGGCACCCTAAAAATGGAAATGGTTGACATCGGAATACAAATGGAGTTGGCCACACTGGCTGAAGCTTCCTCCTCCCAAAGCCGCGGATCTAGGCCGACTGAAGAACAAGGGTGGCAAGGGTATCCTGTGGAAGTGACCTGACCTGTGGCTATGCAGAGGAGCGAAACGCGCAGAGAGGGACAGTACGCACTCCAGGAAAATATAATAACAAGCACTAGTGTGCTTCCATCTGTGCAGGAATCTTCTCCTGTTAGAATACCAACTGCAGATCCTGTTAGGGTACACCCAAACCTTGAACACGCTATGCAGCTTGCAGGCTGAAGCAACTGACTACCCTGAGCACTGCATTACGACATGTGGTCCGGGTGAGACATAAATATGGTACGAAATTCACCTTCTTGGTGATGGAGGCTTTTGACAGAATACAGCTCAAGTCAATGAATCTCCCCATTGACTTCAGATACCTGCAAGGTCTGGTCAAAAAAGTATTCGAATGAAGAGGTGAAGAATTTGATGTGGATGAAATCTATGTACAATCAGTTTTGGCAAATGGGCGCATAGCATTCGATTGACGAAAGAACTGGCCAGATGATCATATACATACCTACTTTCCATAATGACAATACTAACTATTGGACAGCTAAATGCACAAAATAGCTGACTCGTGATTCAGGAGCTGTGCAAGGTAGTGGAGGAGAAGAGACTAGATGTGCTCTGCCTGCAGCAGCCGTACTCCCAAGCTGGGCGAATAGCCCCTGCAACCGCGACAAGGCAGCTAGTCAGCAGTCGAGATGAGCCGAGAGCAGCAATAATAATAGCGAATAGAGAACAGTGGTTAACAGTGCTCTCGTAGCTGTCAGTCACTGCAACGTCGTGGAGATACTATCTCCTGTGGGAGTACTATCTCTTGTCAATATTTACTTTCAGTATGGAGACGACATTAAGCAGCATCTGAACCATCTCACTCGCGTAATCACAGAGTTGCGTGGCCGAAAAGTGATTGTGACTGCTGACATAAATGCAAAATCACCCCTATGGTTCAGTGGCACAAGGAAGAAATGGAGGAAAGGCTGAAGAAACAATTATGGCTTTGTGACTTGTGGTGGCCAATAAGCCTGGTAACCCTCCCACCTATACAGTCGGAGGGGGACAAGGCAAAAACATCGATGTAACACTCATCACTCACAATGCTGCAAGCATAGTGAGAAATTGGAAAGTAATGCCACCACAAGTGACCACACTCTGATCACATTTGCGATAGGCGACGGAGAGTGCCACTGGGACAAGGGGTGCGAGGTGCAATTGAATTACAACAGAACTGACTGGAAGCACCTCGCAAAGGAGTGCAACATTCCTGTATTTCCGGAAGGTGATCAATACCAAAATCTATATATGGATAGGTACGCTGAATAGCTCATGAGGGCGATTACCAGAGCACTTCAAAATGGTTCAAATGGCTCTGAGCACTATGGGACTTAGCATCAGAGGCCATCAGTCTCCTAGAACTTAGAACTACTTAAACCTAACCAACCTAAGGACATCACACACATTCATGCCCGAGGCAGGATTCGAACCTGCGACCGTAGTGGTCCCACGGTTCCAGACTGAAGCGCTTAGAACCGCTCAGCCACACTGGCTGGCTACCAGAGCAGTGAAAGCAGCCGTACCAACCAGGAGGAGGGTCACAGCGGCCTCTCTATCACCATGGTATGCTGAACTGGAGCATATGCGCCAGTCTATCAGAAGAGCAAGAACGCCCTACCAGCGAAGTGTTGTCTGGCGGGAAAGGCAACGATGGTTGCAACAATATAGGGAATTAAAGGAAACTTTCCTGAAGGAACTTCAGGTGGTTATTCGAATTGGAAGCGGTATGTTATAAATCAACTAACTACTGACCCATGGGGAGTGCCCTACAAGTTGGTGAGAGAGAAGATCCGCTCTCCAATGGTGATATCCACAGTCAAGCATGGAGACACGATGACGGAATCCTGGCAGGAAATTTCTGAGGTCCTCCTCTGGTCCCTGTTGCCTGACGACAGTGAGGAAGGGGAAAAAGAGAGCCAGCGCCAAATGAGAACAGCTGATCTTGTAAGATATACAAATGTCAGGGCAGTGTACCCTTTCTCTGAAGAGGAGGTGGCTGCCCAAATAAAATCTTTAAAGAGAGGAAAAGCTCCTGGGCCAGACGGCATTGTCTCGGAGGTAGCGCAGTTCCTAGCCCCTCAGTTGGTAACACCACACACCAAACTATATAATGAGTGCCTAAAAAATTCCCAAAATTTGGAAAACGGCAAACGTGGTCGTAATAAAGAAAGGACCTGAAACAGACCCAACCGAGAACAAGTCATACAGACCAATATGTTTGTTAGATCTCTTTGGAAAATATTAGAGAAATTGCTGGCTGATAGACTGGCTGCACATTGAGTGTTGTGCAGGATGAGTGACAGGCAGTTCAGCTTCATGCCTGGGCAGTCAGCAGCTGACGCAATTGCCTGGTGGACGAGGTCTGTGACTCAGAACCGTACAAGTACACAGTTAGCATCATGGACATCAGTGGCACCTTTGACCACCTGTGGTGACCTTTGCCCTTCTCCTGTTTATGGGAGGAAGGGTATCCAGGGCCACTATAGAGTTGTATGAGGAGTTATTGCGAGGATCAGGAGGTCTGGCTATCATCTGCTAGTGGGAGAGTTAGAAAATCGAGAGCAAAAGGATGACCCCAAGGGTTCTGTGTTGGGCCCTTGTTTTGGAACATCCACATGGAACCATTACTGGACAGCTTGCAACAGAGTGTAGATGTGCTGGAGATGATAGCTTACGCTGATGACCTCCTCCTGTTCGTGGGCAGCTGTAGCAGTAAAGACATTGAGCCAAAGATTGAGAGAGCTATGGATATATTACAGTAGTGGTGGCAAAACACTAAGATGAGAATATCACCAAATAAGTCAACCTATCTCCTGTTGAAAGGACAACTAATTGGGAACCCAACAGTTGGAATCAAGGACTCACCAGTCCTCCAGCGGCGAGAGTCGCGTTACCTGGGAGTTATCACTGACAAAAGGAGGAACTTCACAAAGCACATTGAAACCATAATAAGTCACCATATCTCCTGTTGAAAGGACAACTAATTAGGAACCCAACATTTGGAATCAAGGGCTCACCAGTCCTCCAGCGGCGAGAGGCGCATTACTTCGGCGTTATCATTGACAAAAGGAGAAACTTCACAAAGCACATTGAAACCATAACTCAAAGGGCCCTAGAAGTGCTTAATAACCTCATATGCATTGGACATAAAAGATTCCATCTCCCCCCTGAACTAATAAACTTATATCACAACAGTACACTAACATCAATAGTGGGTTCCAGCTCAGGAGTCTGGGCACACAGGCTCACGAGGGTAGTGCCTGCCATGACGGTAAGAAGGGTACAGAGAAACACGTTATTAAGGTTAGTTGGGACCTACAGGACATCTCTGGACAGGGCCTTGTTGGTAATAATGGGGCTTTCCCTCTCGATATCAAAATTAGGAAACAGGCAGCGTGGTTCTGGGTGAAGAAGGGAGAGATCTGTAAAACAGGGGATATTCTGGGTATTCAGGCTGAGGATGAGGGTGCAATTCCTGTGGCAGGAAGCATGGGAAGCCGATGACACTAGCTGAAGAACTTTCCAATTCCGATCAGACGTCAAAGAACGATTACGTTTGGGATACTTTAAGCTGACAAGGAGCCTGTTCCATTTTCTCACTGGTCATGGGCCCTACCCGACATACCTGTATCGGTTTTTGAGCAGAGCTACACCTTAGTGTGACTGTGGTGCACCGGAGGGTACTCCCAACCATGTGGTTTACGAGTGCCCCCTATATAATGATGCAACAGCTGCGCTGAGACAGCAGCTACTGAACCACGACACTTTTACTCTGCTATGACAGGAGGATACATTTCGAGTACTAAACAACCTGGCTAACGAGGTATCACAAAAACTTTCTTGGGATATCTGAGGGACAACCGTGATTAACGACATAATAAAATGTATCCCAGTACCCTAATCTCATACCGCCTGGGCGTGAATTGGCCGACTGCCATTACAGTTGAAATCTGTCACGTCCAGGATTAGAGGGAGTGGAGTACAACAACACCGAATCAGACAACGCACCAGAATTGACATAGATTAGATATTTCTACTAAGTAGGACTTAGAAATATGCAAATAAACAATAGGAACCTGCAGCGAAAAAGTCAAGAGATCTTGGGTCTACTCAGTGCCAGGGGCACGGTCACCAGGATTAGCTCGGTGGGCAAGGCCATACAAAGTAGGTTTATATCCGACTGGTACACCTGGAACGCAGCAGGTAGTGTAGAGGTTTGTTTTTTAAGTGTACCATTGGATTAAATAGACAAATAACAACAGTAATGTAACTTGCCCATTGTAATTAACACTACTTGTAGTGGCGCGCGGGATTAGCCGAGCGGTCTATGGCGCTCCAGTCATGGACTGTGCGGCTGGTCCCGGCGGAGGTTTGAGTCCTCCCTCGGGCGTGTGTGTGTGTGTGTGTGTGTGTGTGTGTGTGTGTGTGTGTTTGTCCTTAGAATAATTTAGGTTAAGTAGTGTGTAAGCTTAGGGACTGATGACCTTAGCAGTTAAGGCCCATAAGATTTCACACACACAAAGTTAAACTTTCAAAACGCTGTAGAAATAACACCATTGGTCAGAATGACGTCAAACTGCAACGGAATATTATCGGAGAAAGGGGAAAACGTATGGCAGAAGAAAAAAAATAGTGTGAAAATTGATCAATGGATGGCGGTGTGTGTGTCAGAATACGTAAATGAAAACACCTGTCATGCGCACGACCCATTGAATTTGGTATAAACACGCCGGTTACACGGCTTTTCCTCCTTTCGCGTCTGCTAAGTTTGCCATGACTGTCTCAATGCAGGATCGAGGTCTGCTTGTAAAGTTCTATTACATGAATGATGACTGTGCACACGTCGCTCTGCAGAAGTTCCGGAGTGTGAAGGGTCTGAAAAAAGGAGTTGGTCTGATGACTGTCGTGGGCGTGGAGAAAATAATTCGGAAATGCAAGAAGACAGGTTATTTTGGTAGAGGGAGGAAACGAATTGATTCGACGTCAGTGGAAGCAGTGGCTCAAATGGTTCAAATGGCTCTGAGCATTATGGGGCTCAACATCTGAGGTCATCAGTTCCCTAGAATCTTAGAACTACTTAAACCTAACTAACCTAAGGACATCACACACATCCATACCCGAGGCAGGATTCGAACCTGCGACTGTAGCGGTCGCGCGGTTCCAGACTGAAGCGCCTAGAACTGCGGAACCAGTGACTACAGCAATGCAGGAGGAGACGAGTGCCGGTGTGCAGACGTGTAGTGCACGGAGAATTGCTCGAACATTGGACATAACCTGTGAGCACGGTGCGTAAATTCCTACGAAACATCCTTCTTCTCTAGCCATTCTAGCCATTAACAATTACCCATGTGCACGAGTTGCTTCCTGTTGAACTGCCAATAAGACAGACCTTCGCTTTAGAATTTCTTGCTCACATGGAAGTAAAGGAAACAAAAGAAAAATTTGGAGTAGGAATTAAAATCCATGGAGAAGAAATAAAAACTATGGGGTTCGCCAATAACAGTGTAATTCTGTCAGAGACAACAAAGGACCAGGAACAGCAGCTGAGCGGAATGGACAGTGTCTTGAAAGGAGGCTATAAGAAGAACATCAACAAAAGGAAAACGATGATAATGGAATAATTGAATCTAATCGAATTAAATCAGTGATACTGAGGGAATTAGATTAGAAAATGAGACACTTAAAGTAATAGATGAGTTTTGCTATTTGGGGAGCAAAATAACTGATGATGGTCGAAGTAGAGAGGATATAAAATGTAGACTAGCAATGGGAAGGAAAGCATTTCTGAAGAAGGGAAATTTGTTAACATCGGGTACAGATTTAAGAGTGAGTAAGTTTTTTCTGAAAGTATTTGTATGGATTGTAGGCAAGTATGGAAGTGAAACATGGACGATAAATAGTTTAGACAAGAAGAGAATAGAAGTTTCCGAAATGTGGTGCTACAGAAGAATGCTGAAGATTAGGTGGGTACATCACGTAACTAATGAGGAGGTACTGAATAGAATTGTGGAGGAGAGGAATTTGTGGCACAACTTGACTAGAAGAAAGGATCGGTTGGTAGGACTTGTTCTGAGGCATCAAGGGATCACTAATTTAGTATTGGAAGGCAGCATGGAGGGTAAAAATCGTAGAGGAAGACCAAGAGATGACTACAATAAGCAGATTCAGAAAATTGCAGTAGTTACTTGGAGATGAAGAAGCTTGCACAGGATAGAGTAGCATGGAGAGCTGCATCAAACCAGTCTTTGGACTGAAGACCACAACAACAACAACTTAGGACAATTTTCATTGCTATTTTTTTCGCAACATCCGGCTTTGTTGTGTGTGTTTTTATATCTGTACAGACAAAGTTCTTATATCTGTATCAAGCAGTGTGTTATTAGAACAAGTGTTTTTTCCTTGAAGTTTTCCAGATGTTTTTCTATGTGTAGCTTGAAGTTTTCTGCGATATGCAGTGAGTTACAAAGCATTTCCGATGTGTAGGAGAGATTACGATTTTGTTCCAGTTGTCGATTTTTCAGTGTTTTTCTCTGCATGGACGATTGTTTTTACACGAGAGCGTTTTTCTATCATCCCGCCAATTTTAAGCAGTTGTGTGTCTATTTGAATTTCAAGTGGCAAGACTGTAGGATAATTGTCAGTTTGGTTTCCCAAACAAAATAAAGAAATTGTTCTGGCAGCGGCTGCAGGGCAATTTCCCGCCAATTTTGAGTGGTATTGTGGGCTAGGACAGTGGGTTTTCAGACTTCGAAGCGAATATACACACACGCGATTGAAGAAAGTGGGCGTAGGGGCGGCGGAAAGTGGCAGCATGAGGCGTTGGAAAGTGGAGGCGGCTGGAGGACAATCCAGCAGCAGGATAACACCCACAGGAATAAATAAAGTAAATAAATATATTTCATTCTTCCTCTCCCACTGCTGAGCACAGGCTGAGTCTTTTTCCCGCCAATTCACAAGTGGGCGAAGGGAGGGGAAATGAGGGATAGGAGAGGGGAAGTGGGGGAGATGAGGGGAAGTAGCAGAGGGAGGAGTGGGTGTGGTGACGTCATGAGTGCAATGTTTCCACATCTAACCCCCACGGAAAGGAATTGGGAGGGAGGGGGACCATCTTGAAGAAATTAAAAGTGCCCCAGCTCTCTCTTTGCTTTCCTACTGCCAGGCCTTGGTCTCCCTCTACAAATTTCACCCCTTACATCTTCACAGCCAAGTCATTATTCACTCATGCCTCAGGCAATGTTCTGCCAGCTGATCCCATCTTTTGGTCAAATTGTTCCATAAATTTCTTTTTCCACCATGTAATAGCTGTGCATTAGTTATCGGCTCTATCCATCGAATCTTTAGCAATCTCCTTTACAACCAATTATCAAAAACTTCTATTCTCTTTTCATCTGAACTGTTCAGTGTCCACATGTGACCTCAGTACATGGCTGCTCTCCACACATATAACTTCAGAAAAGATTTCCTAACACTGAAATTATTATTTCGTGTTAACAGATTTCCCTGTTTCAAAAATGAGTTTCTTTCTTTTAAACCCTTCCCCCCCTCCCTCCCCCCCCCCCCACACACAGGTTTACATACACACACGTTTTACGTACACACACGCTTTCCTCCATCACTAAATTGACAATTCGTTGAAGCTTCAGGATGTGCTGTCAACTGAACCCTTTTTCCCCAATTCAGCACAATGCCCCCTCGTTAGTTATTCGATCTCCCCAACTAATCTTTAACATCTTCTGAAGTACCAGATTTCAAACCTTCTATTCTCTTCTTAATATTAATTACTTACTGTCCACTTTCCACTTCTGTATGTGGCTACACTCCACACAAAAACCTCCAGAAAAGACTTTGTAACATTTAAATTTGTGAAATACATGAAATGTATTCACAGTTGCGAATACGAACAACCATCAGCTGTATAAGGGATTGACGTCAGTTAAAATTTGTGCCAGACTGGGACTCGAACCCGGATTTCCCGCTTTACGCGAGTTGTCGCCTTAACCACTTTACTTTTTTTCACTTTATTTTTAAATTTTATTTTGTTCGGTGTGAATGTCCCATGACACTCGTTGAAGTTCATCGTTGATCACTTACTCAGTTTTTTTTTTTTTTTTTTTTTTTTTTTTTATTACAGAGGGCAGCTAACCCTCTGACCGAACATGCTGAGCTACCGTGCCGGCAACACTTCGTCTGTGCTCGACCCACGGCCAGACCCAAACTTCCATGTCTCGTCGTTCCTGTGTCACAACCAGTACCCCTACACACTTTATATAATTCCTGTACATGCGAGAACATTTTAATTGAAAGTTGCTGCCCCGTATTGTCCGATAAATACCATACTGCAGTGCCTGTGTTGTTAAGAAGAACGATGCAATGCCGAAAGGAACACTGCATCTTAACAACACAGGTACTGCAAAATGGTTTTTAAATTTAAGTTCCATTTTAACAACTATCTCTTTCCAAGAATCGTTTTCTTTTCATTGGCAGCCTGGAATTAATTCCATTCTACTTCAGCCATTATCAGTCATTTTGCTGCTCATATAACAAAACACGTCTAGTAGAGTACTCTTAATGTTTCATTTCCTAATCTACTTCCCTGAAAATCGCTTCACTTAATTAGACTGCCATCTAATATTCTTTTTGTACTTTTGTTAATATTCATATTACGACCTCTTTTCACGACACTATCATTCCAGTCAGTCTCTGAATGAATTACAGCATCATTGGGAAACCACAAAGATTTTTTGTCTCTTATTTTAATTCCCTTTCCAAATTTCTCTTTTGTTTCTTTCACAGTTTACTCAATGTACAGCTCGAATAATATCTGGGATAGGCTACAACAGGGGTGTATCCAGGGCTCAATTCTGGAGGGTCACAGGTCACTGTTTGTGTTTCTGTCACAATCTTCATCTCCATTGCCCTCCTCACAAATATAACTTCCCATCATCCTCCCTTTTAACGTGCGACAAATGTGCACAGTTTTATAAGGCTAAAATATACAAACTTTTTATATACAATAAAGTGATTAATTACAATAAAATGTTGTATATGACTGGTAGTTGATTCCTCTGCATACCAAGCAGGCCATGTGAGCAGCAGCCATGTCAGGAGGGCGTGAGTAAATGGGTTTCATCCACACCAAGGTATTTTCCTTGTATGGCCTTTGCCGTTTACCACGGAATTACATGTCACCTCCACTGCATCTGGGATTGCCAACATCACCGTCAGGCAGAGTGCCTGTCGTAGCAGAGAGTGCTGTCAGCAGGTCACTCTTTTGCTTTTTCAGATTACATGTGCTCGCAGCACCATCCCAATATTCATCTGCTCCAGACTATTTAGGCCACTGTTGGAGCGTGCAAAGTCAGTTAAGCCCTATGCCTCAAGTGGGCAGTACCAGCAGTTCTATCCAGCCGCATCAGCAGTTCAGTCTCAGAGCCACCAGTTGGCAGTACCAGCAGTTTCGTATCAGCGATCCACACTGGGAGACCTGGCCCGTTTCGCCCTGACTTTCACCAGCAGCACGTTAGCAGTTACACATGGGCAGCCCCAGCCCAATAACATCACAGGTCTTCTCTGGCTAACTTGCATTTCGACCGTGACAGCTACTTTATTTCGATCAAGTCTTCCGGCAAGCCAGTGAGGACCTCCCTGTCCTCCACCTGGGATGTGCCCCATAGGAGTATCACCAAGACTACAACAGTATAACAGGACATAAATATAAAGGGGCGTTCAATAAGCAATGCAACATATTTTTTCTCGGACAAATTTGGTTGAAAAATGTGGAATTTCCTGTGGGACATTGTGGAATATTCCCGCTTCAGTCCCTATAGTTTCATGAAGTTCTTATAGGTGGCGGCACTATATGTAGCTTTCAAAATGGCGTCTGTAGCGGAGGTGTGTTCCAAGCAGAGGGCTGTCATTGAGTTTCTTTTGGCGAAAAACCAGTGCATTTCAGATATTGTTGGACACTTGCAGGATGTCTACAGAGACTTGGCTGTGAACAAAAGCGCGGTGCGTCGTTGGACGAGGCGTCTGTCGTCATCGCAACAAAATCACGCAAACTTGTCCAATCTCCTGCATGCCGGCTGGCCACATACAGCAGTTAATTCTGCAATGTCGGAATGTGCAGACACTCTCATTCAAGTTGTTTTATGGGTCACAATCAAACACCCTGTTGCACAGCTGAACGTCTCTGTCGGTACTGCTGACACGGTCGTCCACCAGTTGGGCCACTGCAGTGTGTTGTGTGCTCACTGAGTTCCTTGCCGCCTAACAGAAGATCATAAAGAGCAACGAAGGACCATCTGTGCAGAAATGCTTGCGTGTTACGAGGTTGATCGTGACAATTTTCGTAGAACAGCGTCAGAAGTGATGAAATATGTGTTTATCACTTTGAACCGGAAATGAAATAGCAATCCATGGAGTGGTACCATATACCACTTCTCCAAAGAAAAAGTTCAAAACTGCACTCTCAACCGGTCTTCTGGCGACGGTCTTCTGGGACTCTGAATGGGTTATTCTGTTTCATTTCCTCCCTCATGGTGCAACGATCAGCTCTGAAGTGTATTGGGCTACCCTGAAGAAATTGAAGAAACAACTACACCATGTTCATCACCACAAAAATGCAAACTAACTTCGCCTTTCCCATGACAACGCAAGGCCTCACACAAGTCTGCGTATCCGAGAGGAGCTCACAAAACTTCACTGGACTGTTCTTCCTCATCCACCCTACAACATGGATCTCGCACCTTCCGATATCCATATATTTGGCCTATTGAGGGATGCACTCCACGGGAAGCAGTGCATGGATGATGGGGAGGTTATTGAGGTAGCAAGACGTTGGATCCGACGTCGACCACAAGAGTGGTACCATGCGATAATACAGGCCCTTCCAGTAAGGTGGCGTAAGGTCATCGCATTGGACAGAGATTGCGTAGCAAATGAGATATTGAAGCCAGAAGAGTGGAGAATAATATGATGTACTGGAATCCTGACTAAAAGCAACCTGCTTTCAGAAAAAAAATGTGTTCCATCACTTATTGAAAGTCCCTCATACATTGCGTTTTTCGCAACGGATTTTGGTGCTGCTTTTACATGGTACTGTATACATTTGTGGAGAAGCTAGATCACCAGCGAGGGGGCCTGATCATAACTATCAAATCCGTTGTCATCGAATGGTTCAAATGGCTCTGAGCACTGTGGGACTTAACTTCTGAGGTCATCAGTCCCCTAGAACTTAGAACTACTCAAACCTAATTAACCTAAGGACATCAAACACATCCATGCCCGAGGCAGGATTTGAACCTGCGATCGTAGCAGTTGCGTGGTTCCAGACTGAAGCGCCTAGAACCGCTCGGCCACATCGGCCGGCCGTTGTCATCGCAAAAAATATGAGCAGGTGGATTGAAATATTTGGATCTTTTACGTGCCTCAGGCTCAGCTTCATCGCTGGGCTCGTGCATCTCGGGTCATGGGAGTTGTCATCTCCAGTCGAAATTTCATCAAATCATTAATATCTGTCTGTGGAACTTCTGTTTCCTTATACGACTATTGGAGTGATACAGAATGTTCAGTGTATCATTACCCGCGTCTGCCCCCCTCCCCCCCCCCCCCTGTAGCTGAGTGGTCAGCATGACGGACTGCCATGCACAGGCCTGGGTTCAATTGCCAGCTGGGTCGGAGGTACACTACTGGAGCTGGGTCGGAGGTACACTACTGGAGCTGGGTCGGAGGTACACTACTGGCCATTAAAATTGCTACACAACGAAGATGACGTGCTACAGACGCGAAATTCAACCGACGGGAAGAAGATGCTGTGATATGCAAATGATTAGCTTTTCAGAGCATTCACACAAGGTTGACGCCGGTGGCGACATCTACAACGTGCTGACATGAGGAAAGTTTCCAACCGATTTCTCATACACAAACAGCAGTTCATCGGCGTTGCCTGGTGAAACGTTGTTGTGATGCCTCATGTAAGGAGGAGAAATGCGTACCATCACGTTTCTGACTTTTATAAAGGTCGGATTGTAGCCCATCGCGATTGCGGTTTATCGTATCGCGACATTGCAGCTCGCGTTGGTCGAGATCCAATGACTGTTAGCAGAATAAGGAATCGGTGGGTTCAGGAGGGTAATACGGAACGCCGTGCTGGATCCCAACGGCCTCGTATCACTAGCAGTCGAGATGACAGGCATCTTATCTGCATGGCTGTAACGGATCGTGCAGCCACGTCTCCATCCCTGAGTCAACAGATGGGGACGTTTGCAAGACAACCACCATCTGCACGAACAGTTCGACGACGTTTGCAGCAGCATGGACTATCAGCTCGGAGACCGTGGCTGCGGTTACCCTTGACGCTGCGTCACAGACAGGAGCGCCTGCGATGGTGTACTCAACGACGAACCTGGGTGCACGAATGGCAAAACGACATTTTTTCGGATGAATCCAGGTTCTGTTTACAGCATCATGATGGTCGCATCCGTGTTTCGCGACATCGCGGTGACCGCACATTGGAAGCGTGTATTCGTCATCACCATACTGGCGTATTACCGGGCGTGATGGTATGGGGTGCCATTGGTTACAGGTCTCGGTCACCTCTTGTTCGCATTGACGGCACTTTGAACAGTGGACGTTACATTTCAGATGTGTTACGACCCGTGGCTCTACCCTTCATTCGATCCCTGCGAAACCCTACATTTCAGCAGGATAATGCACGACTGCATGTTGCAGGTCCTGTACGGGCCTTTCTGGATACAGAAAATGTTCGACTACTGCCCTGGCCAGCACATTCTCCAGATCTCTCACCAATTGAAAATGTCTGGTCAATGGTGCCCGAGCAACTGGCTCGTCACAATACGTCAGTCACTACTCTTGATGGACTGTGGTATCGTGTTGAAGCTGCATGGGCAGCTCTACCTATATACGCAATCCAAGCTCTGTTTGACTCAATGCCCGGGCGCATCAAGGCCGTTATTACGGCCAGAGGTGGTTGTTCTGAGTACTGATTCCTCAGGATCTATGCACCCAAATTGCGTGAAAATGTAATCACATGTCAGTTCTAATATAATATATTTGTACAATGAATACCCGTTAATCATATGCATTTCTTCTTGGTGTAGCAATTTTAATGGCCAGTATTGCGTTGTTCTCGTCATCGCTGCACCATTATCGACGTGCAAGTCGCCGATACAGCGTCAGGTAACAAAACTTGCACCAGGAGGTCGAATACGCCAGATGGGGTCTCCTGGCCAAACGTGCCATAATATATTTCATTGCCAGGCTTTCCAGCAGCTATGATACGTGGTATGTTTTAGTGTTTGTTCTCGTCATCGCTGCATCATTATCGACGTGCAAGTCGCCGATACAGCGTCAGGTAATAAAACTTGCACCAGGAGGTCGAATACGCCAGATGGGGTCTCCTGGCCAAACGTGCCATAATATATTTCATTGCCAGGTTTTCCAGCAGCTATGATACGTGGTATGTTTTAGTGTAACTGAACTTATGGCTTCATGATAATGTAATTTTACTATTTGCATGTAACTACAAAAGATGATGTTTTATTCTGTTCCACGAGCGGCGCAGCATGAAATTGACAGCGATGGCAGCCTTCACATCCGAGAGAGCAGTTGACGCTGCCAGACATAGTCGCCATCAAATCGACGGCCAGAGTGATACTTTGTATTGTAAAACTTTCAATCTGTTTCTGTAATCTGGTTTCATAACTTCGTTACAGTCGCGATCTGCTGAATACATTAAAAAAGTTATTACACGGCAAGACGCTGTATGTATAGTGCTGCAATAAAACTTTTACGAAGTGTTGAAATTATTTTGAAGATCTTGGTGGCTGGATTTATGTTGACAGTTTTGACAAGAGAGTACTCGAAGAAGTGATACTGGAAAGGGTAATTCATTTTAAGAAAGCACATAATTGAAGACAAGATTCGTAATGACGCTGCACAATGAAAAAGTTAAAAGTTATCTTTGGTTGCAAAAAAGCTTACACAAGTGGGCACTATAACTTTAATAATCTGATTTATGGCAGGAGATCAGGTCAATGTGATAACTGATACTGAAATATTCTCTATTTAGAACTTTCTAGAAGCTTCAGCAAAGTGAATACTTAATTTTATAGCCAATTCACATTTAATTTGAAAAGTGGGTATTATGAATCAAAGACTATATCATTCAACGGAGCAGAAATAGTTGTGATCTCTGGCGAGAATAAATTACGCGGATTGTAATTTAAAAGTACTAAGTTTCACGAAATTATAGGCCCATGTAACTTCTATATGTGAAGAAAGTTTCAAATTAAATAGTCAATGAGCCTGAAGTAATTGACGATATACTAAGTTAAGTGTTTTTTTTAGAGTACAAAGATACTGCGACTAATCGAGTGGACGGTCCATAAAAATATTACAGTTAAGGGTGAACTAAGCGGCCGATAAAAAACTGGTTTTAAATACACTCCTGGAAATTGAAATAAGAACACCGTGAATTCATTGTCCCAGGAAGGGGAAACTTTATTGACACATTCCTGGGGTCAGATACATCACATGATCACACTGACAGAACCACAGGCACATAGACACAGGCAACAGAGCATGCACAATGTCGGCACTAGTACAGTGTATATCCACCTTTCGCAGCAATGCAGGCTGCTATTCTCCCATGGAGACGATCGTAGAGATGCTGGATGTAGTCCTGTGGAACGGCTTGCCATGCCATTTCCACCTGGCGCCTCAGTTGGACCAGCGTTCGTGCTGGACGTGCAGACCGCGTGAGACGACGCTTCATCCAGTCCCAAACATGCTCAATGGGGGACAGATCCGGAGATCTTGCTGGCCAGGGTAGTTGACTTACACCTTCTAGAGCACGTTGGGTGGCACGGGATACATGCGGATGTGCATTGTCCTGTTGGAACAGCAAGTTCCCTTGCCGGTCTAGGAATGGTAGAACGATGGGTTCGATGACGGTTTGGATGTACCGTGCACTATTCAGTGTCCCCTCGACGATCACCAGTGGTGTACGGCCAGTGTAGGAGATCGCTCCCCACACCATGATGCCGGGTGTTGGCCCTGTGTGCCTCGGTCGTATGCAGTCCTGATTGTGGCGCTCACCTGCACGGCGCCAAACACGCATACGACCATCATTGGCACCAAGGCAGAAGCGACTCTCATCGCTGAAGACGACACGTCTCCATTCGTCCCTCCATTCACGCCTGTCGCGACACCACTGGAGGCGGGCTGCACGATGTTGGAGCGTGAGCGGAAGACGGCCTAACGGTGTGCGGGACCACAGCCCAGCTTCATGGAGACGGTTGCGAATGGTCCTCGCCGATACCCCAGGAGCAACAGTGTCCCTAATTTGCTGGGAAGTGGCGGTGCGGTCCCCTATGGCACTGCGTAGGATCCTACGATCTTGGCGTGCATCCGTGCGTCGCTGCGGTCCGGTCCCAGGTCGACGGGCACGTGCACCTTCCGCCGACCACTGGCGACAACATCGATGTACTGTGGAGACCTCACGCCCCACGTGTTGAGCAATTCGGCGGTACGTCCACCCGGCCTCCCGCATGCCCACTATACGCCCTCGCTCAAAGTCCGTCAACTGCACATACGGTTCACGTCCACGCTGTCGCGGCATGCTACCAGTGTTAAAGACTGCGATGGAGCTCCGTATGCCACGGCAAACTGGCTGACACTGACGGCGGCGGTGCACAAATGCTGCGCAGCTAGCGCCATTCGACGGCCAACACCGCGGTTCCTGGTGTGTCCGCTGTGCCGTGCGTGTGATCATTGCTTGTACAGCCCTCTCGCAGTGTCCGGAGCAAGTATGGTGGGTCTGACACACCGGTGTCAATGTGTTCTTTTTTCCATTTCCAGGAGTGTATAACAGTGTTTAGTCTACTTGGCACCTAATAGCACTAATGCCCACATTCAGACCGCGAGAGAGGACAAAAATCTTTCAGTAATTATTCAGTTACCTTCGGAAGCATGTAAGATACGATTTTTGTGATGTAGCTCGCAATCTGACGAAGAGCATATACTTTGTCTTAAATAATTACTGTTGACTGAATAACGAAGTTACCCCAAATTAAGAAGGGCATACCACTGCAATATTCTGGATTCGATTCAGCTGTTCACTGCTGATAGGTCACGGAAACGGAGAATGATCTTCAAAATCCATTTCCTTGCCCTAAACAGAAAACGGTAACAGTCCGTTTGTTGATTACAGATACCCACCCCACCTACTGTGTACAGAAGAGGGACATGGTAGCTAAATATACTCGTACATTTCTTCCATTTTGGACCCGCACCCTAACTTGTGTTCTTGATGAATTCCAAAACATGGACATGCCATATATAGCCCTACTGCTTTCTTTCCATTGTGCTAAATCTATCTTGTCATTACTTCTAACAGGCTGTACTGATTCTCTATCATGTACGTCATTAAATTTAAACAAAAGAAATGTCTAAGTTCAACATGATTCGTAAGTATTGATTTACAATTTTTGGTTACTAAATACATATTTGTCAATTCTGGTGTAGGAGTAAAAAATCTTCTGAGAAATACTGAGACAAGTAATGCTTAGTACTTTCCTATGTCGCTCGAGCCTAAAAGAAAAATATAGTCCCAGTAAGTGATGTACACCAAAATATTACAAAAATCGTAAGTTAAATCAGCATGTACTTCACCTCAGTATTGGAGCATATGTAGACCGAATGCGGTCAAATGTGAAGCTTACGTAAACTGCATTCTCATCATTTCATCCCCATCGACGCGCAAGTCGCCGAAGTGGCGTCAAATCGAAAGACTTGCACCAGGCTAGCGGTCTACCCGACGGGAGGCCCTCGTCACACGCCATTATTATTATTATTCGATGGTAACAGTTTAGTGCACCACGAGTCCTACCCCAAGGTCGAACGTTCAATAAGGAGTACTATTTTTCAAGTTCAGCGCCTTAGCACTAAGATTTGTGGCGAACAAAGCATGATTTTTGCATGACGATAATGCACTTGATCACTCTTCGTTACCTGTTCGTGAATTTTTCACCAAAAACAATACTGTAACCGTGTTCCAGCATACATTTGACTTCTTTCTGTTTGCAAACGTGAAGAAAACCTGAAAGGGTCGTCGTTTTACAAGCACAGATGAGATTAAAAACGCACCACAGAGAGAGCTAAAAGCTATCCCAAAGATCAAGTTCCCGAAGTGTTATAAAGACTGAATAATACATAAAGGGAAATTTCGAAGGGGTTAACACTGATGCACTGATGTAGAGATGTTTTTAAAATTATTACCAGAAAACGCTTCTACAAAAACACTTTTTGGGGGAGAGAGGGTCATTTTCCCCATGTCTCAAACCCTTATCAACTGCTGTGTCCCTTTCATGTTCTTCAACTCTTAAACTGCGGTTTTGTTTGTACACAAGTCTTCTACCCATTGTAGATAACCTTTCGCTCTTTCTATTTTATGCCTACTTCCTTGACTGCATTCTTCAAAGTTAATGCAGATGGCGTAGTGCTGATGGAAGAGGTTCATTGCCACACACTGCCAGAAATAGTGTATAGGAGAAATAAAAGTTTCCATTCGGAAGACGTCCGTGTCAGAGATCTGATCTGATCCTAGAGACATCCAAGAACCAACTATGATCATCTGATTTTGGAGTGGTGTGTGAAGTTGGTCTTGTAACTGGTCTCACATAAGCAACGTAATTTAAAAGCTTAAATAATTACTGAGATAGAGATCACATTTCCACTGTATAAAGAATGCACTCTAGCCTTGAAATATTAATTAACGTTGTGTAATGCACACGATTGTTCAGATAAGCAAGATTTGTCGATTTCTGTTCGTGACAAATGAGACTCAACTCTTTAGAGACAATCACAAGAAAATCAGATTATGTTATCGTTGCTGGTTCCTTGGCACTGAAGTGCTTGAGTACGACAGTCACAAACAAATTTTATTTTGTACATTCTACATGCCTTGTAATCAACTGTGGTCTGACAAATTCACCGATTACATCACATTGTGCTTCACGAAGGAGCCATATGAATACTCAGATATGTGGAAAATGTAACTTACTTGTCGTGAAACACGTAAGGGGGTGTCTCAGTGTCTCAGTCAGATGAGTACAGCGCATTACTGCCACATCACATGCGGTAAGGTATTCTGCACATCGGTCATCGAAATGGAGACACTTGGAGAGGAATTCCGCCTTACGGAAGACAGTTTTCACCCAGAGATGTTTCAGCACTTTTGTGCAATCTTCAACTGCTTTGTATATTTTCCTTCTCACGTGGGGCTACTGGGTATTTATGCTAGTAGCTTTTTAACTCTACTACGCTATCTACAGCTTGTCATAGCTTTTTGGTGCTGTGGTATGTTTACTTTTGTGTGTCGAGATAACATGCTACTGTCGTTACGCATTCATTTTATACGATGTCTTGCCAAGCACGGAGTTTTCGCCGCCATTACGTGTTGTTACACATTAATTTTATACTATTTCTTTCCAAGCACAGGGGTTTGGCGCCTCCATTACGTGTTGTTGTAAAATAAATAAGCGTGTTATTTCAACACAAAAAAGTAAACCACCACAGCATCAAAAAAACTATGAGAAGCTGATGTGGTCATGAAGCTACTAGCATAAATATCCATTAGGTCCATGTGAGAAGGAAAATAAACAAACCCACTGAAAATTGCACAAAAAGTTCTGAAACACGTATGGGTGAAAACACAGCTACAAAGGTGTCTTGCATAGTGGGAAATTCCTGGTCAGTTTTCTTAGCAAGCACGGAAATAATAAGAAGCGCAACATTCACAAGTTGATTACGAAGATATTAGATTCCAATCACCATCCCAAGCAGAGATGAGCAGCAATAATGACGTTGGCGGACCGTGATAAAAGGATATGTGAGCATCAATACTTGGAGGTAAAGCTCGATGACTGAAGTATTACTGTCAGCAAAAATGGCTACTCTGACAAGGAGATAAATACAGCACTATACTCTCAAAGATGTGGAATTCCTTATGAAAAAGTACTAGCTAAAGAAGAAATTTTCTTTCAGTTTATAGAAACAGTCACAGATCGCATCAGCATATTTCTAAGAAGTAAGAAGATACGATAATAACAACGTTTAAACTGACAAGGAAGGTGTGTAAGTATTCAAATACTGTAAAGAATCCACGCTTACCTCTTGCCAAGGTAGGAGCATACAAAAGCCGTTGTCCATATGTACCGTACAAGTAAACGAAGTATCACTTCTCTTCTAAATAACACAAAAGCAACTATCATCTGGGCAAGAAAGGAAGATCGATGGTAGCAGATCTTGCAGTAGGCCCAAGGATTCAGCCGACTCTACTCTCCCACACTGTAGTTCGAAGCGGTCGTGTTGAAAAGTGTTGCCTCCGAATTTTTTTTATGGGAAAACTTAAGGCATTTTAAATAAAACTAACTTTATTCACATTCTACATCAGTGGTCATCAAACTTTTCTGCTCAAGAGCCAATACTGATATTGTTGGGAGGCACCTCAGACCGCACATGTACTCATCTTATTATTAAATGGTAACGTACACAGTCTATTGCGTTATGAGCCCACAACATACTCGCTATAGAAAGAGCACCATTCGGAACAGTGTTGACTGTTCTCTGTTTCAGATTGCTGCCACCGCAACGCCTTGCGGAGAAGTATTGTGTCGTCTGTGTGAGAGAATGATTATTTTATCAACAGCAATAATTGTATTCGTATTTAAATGCATTATTCAATACAAGACACGGTCACAGATGTTTACTACATGTTTGGAAAGTCATTTTGCTTCTATACATTGCGTTTTATTACAACAGTCTGCACTTAATTTCATATTCCTGGCTAAAATAAGTACCGCATTTGAAGATGACCGCCTCTGTAATGCGCATACACGAAATCACGATACTTTCCTGTCAAAACGTATACCATAGTACCTGACCGATACGAGTCGCTAAAGCCCGTGACTTGTCAGTACTGGTAAATAAAGAACAAAACATTCCCCTCTCTGATCCTCTAACTCTGCAGTGACAGCGCTACTTAACCCTCCGCTGCTGAGGTAAGCGGTGAACTTTACTTAACACGTGGCTAAATCCACCAACGTCAACTAGAATTAAACAGTCGCCGGTGGGGTAAGGTGACGAAGTGGGTAAGATGACGAACACGGCGTTTCTCCGACACATTCGTAGATACAGCACCTCTGCAAGCAGTTTCTGAGACTCAGGTGATGAGTTACTAAGTTCGCTGAACGGGATTTCGGGACTGATTGTTTTGCGAGCGGTAGCAACAAAGTTGTGTTTTGTTTATGGACATATGTGATTTTTGGGCTTCGCAGCGTAAGGACTTACGTAGTTTGGTAAGCTGTCTGTGTTCTTCCATGAACTGTTTCAAAACTGTTGTTGTTGTTGTTGTCTTCAGTCCTGAGACTGGTTTGATGCAGCTCTCCATGCTACTCTATCCTGTGCAAGCTTCTTCACCTCGCAGTACTTACTGCAGCCTACATCCTTCCGAATCTGCTTAGTGTATTCATCTCTTGGTCTCCCTCTACGATTTTTACCCTCCACGCTGCCCTCCAATGCTAAATTTGTGATCCCTTGATGCCTCAGAACATGTCCTACCAACTGGTCCTTTCTTCTTTTCATGTTGTGCCACAAACTCCTCTTCTCCCCAATTCTATTCAATACCTCCTCATTAGTTATGTGATCTATCCATCTAATCTTCAGCATTCTTCTGTAGCACCACATTTCGAAAGCTTCTATTCTCTTCTTGTCCAAACTAGTTATCGTCCATGTTTCACTTCCATACATGGCTACACTCCATACAAATACTTTCAGAAATGACTTCCTGACACTTAAATCTATACTCGATGTTAACAAATTTCTCTTCTTCAGAAACGCTTTCCTTGCCATTGCCAGTCTACATTTTATATCCTCTCTATTTCGACCATCATCAGTTATTTTGTTCCCCAAATAGCAAAACTCCTTTACTATGTTAAGTATCTTATTTCCTAATCTAATTCCCTCGGCATCACCCGACTTAATTCGACTACATTCCATTATCCTCGTTTTGCTTTTGTTGATGTTCATCTTATATCCTCCTTTCAAGACACCATCCATTCCGTTCAACTGCTCTTCCAAGTCCTTTGCTGTCTCTGACAGAATTACAATGTCATCGGCGAACTTCAACGTTTTTATTTCTTCTCCATGGACTTTAATACCTACTCCGAATTTTTCTTTTGTTTCCTTTGCTGATTGCTCAATATACAGATCGAATAACATCGGGGAGAGGCTGCAACCCTGTCTCACTCCCTTCCCAACCGCTGCTTCCTCTGATGCCCCTCGACTCTTATTACTGCCATCTGCTTCCTGTACAAATTGTAAATAGCCTTTCGCTCCCTGTATTTTACTCCTGCCACCTTCAGAATTTGAAAGAGAGTATTCCAATCAACATTGTCAAAAGCTTTCTCTAAGTCTACAAATGCTAGAAATGTAGGTTTGCCTTTCCTTAATCTATTTTCTAAGATAAGTCGTAGGGTCAGTATTGCCTCACGTGTTCCAACATTTCTGCGGAATCCAAACTGATCTTCGCCGAGGCCGGCTTCTACAGTTTTTCCATTCGTCTGTAAATAATTCACGATAGTATTTCGCAGCTGTGACTTATTAAACTGATAGTTCGGTAATTTTCACATCTGTCAACACCTGCTTTCTTTGGGATTGGAATTATTATATTCTTCTTGAAGTCTGAGGGTATTTCGCCTGTCTCATACATCTTGCTCACCAGATGGTAGAGTTTTGTCAGGACTGGCTTTCCCAAGGCTGTCAGTAGTTCCAATGGAATGTTGTCTACTCCCGGGGCCTTGTTTCGACTCAGGTCTTTCAGTGCTCTGTCAAACTCTTCACGCAGTATCGTATCTTTCATTTCATCTTCATCTACATCCTCTTCCATTTCCATAATATTGTCCTCAAGTACATTGCCCTTGTATAGACCCTCCATATACTCCTTCCACCTTTCTTCTTTGCTTAGAACTGGGTTTCCATCTGAGTTCTTGATATTCATACAAGTGGCTCTCTTTTCTCCAAAGGTCTCTTTAATTTTCCTGTAGGCAGTATCTATCTTACCCCTAGTGAGATAAGCCTCTACATCCTTACATTTGTCCTCTAGCCATCCCTGCTTAGCCATTTTGCACTTCTTGTCGATCTCATTTTTGAGACGTTTGTATTCCTTTTTGCCTGCTTCATTTACTGCGTTTTTATATTTTTTCCTTTCATCAATTAAATTCAATATTTCTTCTTTTACCCAAGGATTTCTACTAGCCCTCGTCTTTTTACCTACTTGATCCTCTGCTGCCTTCACTACTTCATCCCTCAGAGCTACTCATTCTTCTTCTACTGTATTTCTTTCCCCCATTCCTGTCACTTGTTCCCTTATGCTCTCCCTGAAACTCTGTGCAACCTCTGGTTCTTTCAGTTTATCCAGGTCCCATCTCCTTAAATTCCCACCTTTTTGCAGTTTCTTCAGTTTTAATCTACAGTTCATGACCAATAGATTGTGGTCAGAGTCCACATCTGCCCCTGGAAATGTCTTACAATTTAGAACCTGGTTCCTAAATCTCTGTCTTACCATTATGTAATCTATCTGAAACCTTCTAGTACCTCCAGGATTCTTCCATGTATACAACCTTCTTTTGTGATTCTTGAACCAAGTGTTAGTAATGATTAAGTTATGCTCTGTGCAAAATTCTACCAGGCGGCTTCCTCTTTCATTTCTCTCCTCCAATCCATATTCACCCACTATGTTTCCTTCTCTCCCTTTTCATACTCTCGAATTCCAGTCACCCATGACTATTAAATTTTCGTCTCCCTTCACTACTTGAATAATTTCTTTTATCTCATCATACATTTCATCAATTTCTTCATCATCTGCAGAGCTTGTTGGCATATAAACTTGTACTACTGTAGTAGGCATGGGCTTCGTGTCTATCTTGGCCACAATAATGCGTTCACTATGCTGTTGGTAGTAGCTTACCTGCACTCCTATTTTTTTATTCATTATTAAACCTACTCCTGCATTACCCCTATTTGATTTTGTATTTATAACCCTGTATTCACCTGACCAAAAGTCTTGTTCCTCCTGCCACCGAACTTCACTAATTCCCACTATATCTAACTTCAACCTATCCATTTCCCTTTTTAAATTTTCTAACCTACCTGCCCGATTAAGGGATCTGACATTCCCTGCTCCGATCCGTAGAACGCCAGTTTTCTTTCTCCTGATAACGACGTCCTCTTGAGTAGTCCCCGCCCGGAGATCCGAATGGGGGACTATTTTACCTCCGGAATATTTTACCCAAGAGGACGCGATCATCATTTAACCATACAGTAAAGCTGCATGCCCTCGGGAAAAATTACGACTGTAGTTTCCCCTTGCTTTCAGCCGTTCGCAGTACCAGCACAGCAAGGCCATTTTGGTTAGTGTTGCAAGGCCAGATCAGTCAATCATCCAGACTGTTGCCCCTGCAACTACTGAAAAGGCTGCTGCCCCTCTTCAGGAACCACACGTTTGTCTGGCCTCTCAACAGATACCCCTCCGTTGTGGTTGCACCTACGGTACGGCCATCTCTATCGCTGAGGCACGCAAGCCTCCCCATCAACAGCAAGGTCCATGGTTCATGGGGGTAGGATTTCAAAAATACAACTTGTAATTTAAAGGACAGTGTATGGTGTAGCTAGTCTAAGATAAACTAGGCTAATAACAATCAAGTTCAAAAGCGAAATGACGGCGGGGAGTAAGATGATGAATGGCAGGTTCGGTAAGATGCCGAGAAGTTAACTAGTTCGTCAGCTTACCCGACATATTTTGGAGAAGCTATTTTTTATCAGTAGCTTTTGTCGTTATTTAATAATTGACTTTCAAACAGAATTTTAGATGCAGTTATTTATTAAATCCTAACGTATGGCTGTTCATCTGTTAATGTTCTAGTTTTATAAACATAATGTCAAGAAATTAAACCAGGAAAAATGATAGAGTAAACTGTGATAAGAAGGCTCTGGTGCTATTGATGAAGTAAAAAATAATACCGTACTTGCAAAGTAAATGTAGCAGCAAAGAAACATAATGTGCCAGAGCCAACACTACGGAGATATAGTTGAAACAGAGATGTTGCCTCAATGGGGAAGTGGTAACTGGGCTATTGTAGTGAAATTCTTTTAAGGAACTGCATAAAAAATAATAGGCCTTTAAATTTATGGATAAAACTTTTATTTCTTTTAGGAGCATCCTCGAAACTTTGGCAGATTTAAACACACATTTACCGAGCATCAAATAGAAGAGCTGAGACGATGTGTAATTGATTTGGACAGAAGGGCATTCTGGATACGTGCAGAGAAACTAGTATAGGGCCATCGGTTCAATAAAGATATCATTGCCGCTGGAAAATACTTCATAATGTATTTTCGAAACATGTGCACACTGACTCTGAGAAAGCCAGAGGCAACTTTAGTAGCTCGACTCATGGACTTCAGTTGAGTTAATGTAGGGAAATTTCATGAAACACTTAAAGAATTCAGACTGAAGTATCTGTTCAGAGCCCAGAATATCTACAACATCGATGAAACGGAGTCTTACACAGTCTCAACGACTCACCCATCCAGATTAAAGTTTCTTCTGTTGAAAGAGGCGTAACAATCACCGCTTTATGCGGTATGAGGCTACTGGGTCTTACACTCAATCTTTCTTAGTTTTTCCCAGGGTAAGAATTAATCTTGATTTCTTAAAGCTGGCACTCCCAAGCATCATCGGAGTGTTCTTAGCACACTTTCAGTCATGCTCATCCAAGCAAAACAAAATCGAATCCTAATTATAATGGACAATGACGCATCACATGTCATGCCGGAGTTCATTCACTTTTTTATGAATAATGAGATATGCCTACCAGCATTTCCAATTCATACAAAGTACAGGTTGCAGTCACTCGATGTGTCTTTCTACGGTCCGCTGAAGACTGTCTAATGTAAAGGCTGCGAAGATTATCTAATGTCTAACCCGGGAGCCATGATTGCAATCCGAGAGGTAGCCGGAATATTTGCCAGTGCATATCTCAGAGCAAGTACTGCCCAGACTCCTGTGAAGTGGTTCAGAGTTACTGGTATTGTGCCTCTGGACAGCAGCATTTTCACAGACGAAGACTTTCAAGCCTCATACATTGCTGATCTTGCTGTAGCTCATGTCTTCATCCCTTCCTCCAGACACCACGATGTCAGCAATCCCACCTCCACAGCCACCACTTCCTCAACTGTTCCTCTACAGCCATCAAATTCCTTGACGCTTCCTCCACAGCTCAGTTCATTCTCCACTTTCGATAGCCAGCAAGATAACAACAAGGAAACCACGGAAGAAACTACTTCTTAGTCCGGTGAAACGGGTGTAATTATGGACGAAAATAGTTCTTTCGGTCCCCATGCCACTTTATGTAACAGAACTACTCCATCTACAATGAACTCTACCTTTCCGATGTCAGCTGAGTCTTTAAAGGCATCAGACAAGTTTAAAACACAGCTTTTTGAGTTGTCCACACTCCACATACCTACGTCGTCAAACATAGAGCATATGGCACCAACTCGTAATTAAAATAATACTGAGCGCCGGCAAAAGTAGATGTTTCTAACAATGGTAGAGCAACAAAATACAGAGAATGAATGTACTGATCAGTGATTAGTAAATGAAAAAGAGTGAACATTGGAAGAAACCATTCAACTGAGAGTAAACAATTGATGTGATTTACATATAATTGAATAATGACGATATTTACTTATTTACAAGGCTTTTGTCACTTTCTTCGACTATTTAAAAACACAATTCGGTGGTCTGTAGCTGATCTCCTAAAAATTTTGGTCAGATTGGCCAGTTCTTAGCTGCTGCACGTCTTATAGCGACAAAGGAGCGTTTTACTAAAAGTGTGAAAAATTACCACTTTCAGGCGTAGCTTTTCTACGGGAAATTTTAATCAAATAACAAAATTTTTGTACTCAGTATAAGCAGAATTTAATGCTCTGTGATTTTGGTGACCCTTTACTTTTGAAAAAAGGATCGAAATTTTCATGGTTTCCATTTTGTCGCGGCTGAAACTCCAACCAAAAGCTGTGACAAACTCAGATTGTTGTTTTCAGATGGGTACTTCAGGGGTTAAAACATTTTCCGGAATTCCACTAATTTTTGGAAGGCAGAATCCTTAGTTTCTTCATCTAGAACTATCACTTCCCAGTATTAGTTAATAGCCGCCCTCGGATTTAGGACATTTTTAAACGTAACGGCGAAAATGCCAAATTTCTCGACATTTCGCAAAAATCTGCCCATTTCATGTAATTTTGCGAGTTATCGTTAACGAAAAAATTTCCTGGCTCTGGTTATAGAAGAGTTGCCACAGTTTGCTTTTTTTAGCATTAACGTCAACAACGTGCCTACTTTCAAGTCTCCTTCCTCTCGCTTACTTTTTCTTTTTATTCTTCTGTCGTCTCTCTGTACTAATGACTGGACCTTGATAAGAGAACGTGCTGAAAAGTAATCCCTCCGAATTTTTACGTGAAAACTCTTACAGCTTTTTAAATAAAACAAACGTTATTCACATATTGGAGAAAGTCCTAGTAGTAACAGTATTTATTTAGTAAGCACAATGTACAGGATAATAACAATATTTATAAACGCAATCCTTTGCTGACCTGACATCCATCACAGCAGTTTACCCTGGCCGTACAAATAACCATTTGTAGCTACATATTCAGAAAGCTGTCACATGCTCTGTCACATCTGGCCAAGCAACAACTTTCAACAACCACTTGCGTCATATGCCAGTGTGTCATGTACAATGCCATGTTATTCAGTGTCATTAAATGTCAGTGCTTACTGCATGGCACACACTGGCACTAAATTTAAAAGGGAAAGCAGGTGGGAGTGCAGTGGGATGGAACGCATATTTTAGAAATATGCACGAAGTTAGAAATTCAGCCGCACAATTATTTATTTGTGCACAAACTACACACAATTAAAAACTATGTATAAAATTGTGTAACAGTCTCTTTGTTACTATTCATATCCTGGTCTGCAGAGTTCTTAGTTTCTCCAGTCAGGACATAACATTAAGTTGCACACAGGTAAGTCATCCATTTACACATATTTTGACTTCCAACTTGCGTAGGACACAAGATACACAGTTTTGGTCTGAGAGAGTACAACAACCGAGCTCCAACATATGTGGAGGGTGAAATCAAAACCTTGTGTGTCAGGAAAGCAACGAAATGAGGCGCATGTGGTTGCTAGGCACAGGTGAGACTCAGTTGGTAATTTGCAGAACAAATTTACATTGCTATGTGTGGAATTTACTGTCCTGGTATCGGAAGGGGGCCTACAACAACAAGGTGCTTGTGTTAAAATAGGTAGCTGTACATTTGACTCAAGTTGGTGGGTATGCCACTGGTCCCGTTTGATAAGTGAGGCATCTGCAAGTTAGTGCAAAATGCAATGCAAGGCCGACTCACTGAAATATGTCCATACACTACGATTGGCAAACCATTAGGTTGCATCAATTATAAGTCTTTGTACAGTTCTTCATTAAAAAACACTGCACATTAACTGAACTAATAATCAACATACATACAAAATGGCACCATCCCCAGCTAGGGAAAATCTGGTGGAAGTATCCACATGGTTGTGGAAAAGACATTCCTGCCAGTGGTTGCCTATTGCACACTAGCTCTTTGGAGAGAGTCCAGGTGTGGCTGTGTGGATAGAGTTGTCTGCCAGGGCAGACAGTGGGGGTCTCGGTATTTGGAATTGAGATGCACTGCACTTTCTTTTGAAAAATTTCAAGTGTATGCTTGCAGAGTTATACTTTGTTTGATTAATTATAGATTTAATATCTGTCACATCAGTGGTTGTTTTTCTGTGTGTAAATAAATGTGACGTTGATGTGAATAACTATAATGCAATTAACAGGTATTTTTTTCATTTTCAACGTATCACTGTAAGGCAATGACATTAAACAAAAATAAAGAACATATGACACTTAAAAAATAAGCTGTCAGAAACTGCTACCAAAACTGGCAAGAAAATACATCAAAATTGGTAGAACATGACAAATTGGTAGAACATGACAGCAGAATTAGCAATTAATGACACCAAAACTGGCAAAAAAAGCGCTGGGATTGGCAAGACAGAAAACCAAAACTAGCAAAACACAAACACAAAACTGGCAAAACACAACACTAAAACTAGCAAAACATAACATCAAAACTGACCATTGAATAAAACAATTTTTTTCCTATCCATATCCATAACATGCATCGATATGATTCTCCAGACTTTGGCAGTGGTCAGTGAGGTCACAACTGAACCATTGCATGGTTACCTATACACTCTCTGGTCAGAAGTATCAAGACACTCTTATGTAATGTGGAATTGACAGTTATATGTCACTAGAGGTGAACCTACCAAAGTAAAAGAGGTAGGGAGTATTGTTTTATCAGTAAAGGAGCAATGACAGCAGAATGGATTGGTCAGGAGAGCTCACTGTCTCCAAACATGGACTGGTCATTGGATGTCACCTGAGTAACAAATTCATCAGGGACATTTCACCCCTTCTAAAGCTGTGACTGTTGGTGATGGGATTGTGAAGTGGAAACACAAAGGAACAACCACAGCTAAACCAAGACCATCCAGACCTTGTGTATTGTTGGACAGGGAGGGTCAAGTATAGTGGAGGGTGATTGTAAAAAAAATTGCATGGAAACAGCAGAAGGAATCACTCATGAGCTATAATGTTACCAGCTGTCCAGCTAGCACAATGGCTCTTACGCAGGGAGTTAAAATGAATGGGCCACAATGGTTGAGCAGTTTCTCGTAAGCCACCCATTTCTGTAGTCAAGGCTAAGTGACATTTGAGGTAGTGTAAAGAGCAACGCCTCTGGACAGTGGATGAATGGAAACAAGTGTTTCGGAGTGGTAAATCATGCTATACCCTGTAGCGATCCAATAAATGGGTACGGATTTGGCAAAGGCCTAGAGAGTGTTACCTGACAGCATGTGTAATGCCAGTATGAAGTATGGATGAGGTTGTGTTTTGGTATGGGGAGTATTTTTTGGTGATAGGGTGCAGTCTCCTTATCACACTTACGAAAATGTTAATTGCAGAAGGAGCACAATTTACAGTATTGTGTACTGTGTATAGTAGAAGAGCAGTTTGGAGATAATGATTGTTTATATCAGCATGAGACACTGCACTTTTCATAAAGCAGCATCTGTGAGTCAATGGCTTGTTGACAGTAACATACCTGAAATGGACTAGACTGCCCAGCATCCTGAACCGAACCCAATGCGAGATCATCGGATGGAGTTAGAACATCAGCCTCGCTTCAGATCCAAGCTTCCAATATCACCACCATTTCTGGTTTCAGCTTTTGAGGAAGAATGGACTGTCATTCCACCACAGACATTCAGACACCTCACTGAAAATGTCCCCAGCAGAGTTCAAGTCACCATAAAGGAAAAGAGTGGACACATCCCATATTAATGAATGCTAATACTTGTCCAGATACTTTTGAAGAGATGGTGTACACGGTTGAAAACGCACTACCTTTATCTTTATTAACTCTGATACTGTCTCTCGCGTTTGGAAAAAAATGTTAGGTGCCATAATGAAACTTTCCTTACACCATGGCCTAATACCTATTAAACAGAAATCACCTAAGATTTATATCAAGAAGAACCACACTGTTTCAGCTAGAATAGAATTCTGTAATCCGCTTGAGAAGGCGGGCTAGTCATACCGGCATTGGTTGTTGGCCTGCAATTTCAAATATGCACATCCTGATTGTCAGCAGTCATATAGGTATTCTGTCACACACTGTGTTATTGCTTGCAATGTTTCTGACACAGAAGGCTTTTAGGGTGCATTATAATGATGAGAGAATCCAACAGGGGAGAAAATTCTGGCTATTACTTAGATGTACAAAATTTCGCGTGCAGGAGATTGAGATTTTGAAAAATTTTCATGTAGTACTAACCACTGCCTCCACAGGAAGGAGCCTGAGCATGACCAGTACAGTCCACCTAAGGTCTGCATTGTCAAGGTACCTATGGATTCAAAAGTATTGGTGTGCCAAATGTATATCAGGCATCCAATAATGTTTTATGAAGATGCTGTGTAGGATCCAATGTAATGGGTAAAGGGATTCAGCCATGCTGCTAAACACAACAGGTAAGATATTGTGTGTCTTACTAAAATCTGCTTTTAGTTGAGCAGTTCAACACAGCAGTGGTTTGAGAACAATGAAGGAAATTTTAACAGCTGGAACAAACAGTGTGGAGGGGAGTCAGAAACCGTGGATTTATGCAACAATTTTCAGATAACCTATAAGGTTATCAATGACACGTATACAACCTGCTCCCTCGTTAATTTGACCACTGTGCAGAAAAACTGACATTTTAAGAACAGATGATAACCCACTGCCATTCCTTCATGGACATCAGGGGCACTATGAATGCCGGGCAACTGCAGATGACTACAGTGCATTGCCATACACTGGCTGGGTCACTCTCCAGTGTGGTGCATTTGTTCCTCTTTACCCTTCAGAGGTTCAGAGGTGACTGGCCATGGAAAACTAAACTAGGCGACCATCTACACTGCCTGGAAAAAAAAAAAAAAATGCCATTCATCAGCAGTCTATGCTCCCTGATGATGGCATTACTCCAGACGCAGCTGCTTTTGGTGGGGTGTTATAGGCAGTCTATGCAGGGCTGCTGCTACTCCCTGACCAAAGTGCTGAATAACACAGAATGTTGCAGGGAATCCATTATTTGTTCTTGGATTGAAAATGCAGATTTGAAGGTGTTACAATGTGCTTGGCACACAATGTGATGATCTTCCCTTGTGGTGGTCAGATGTGGTGAACCAGAACCTTGAAGATGAGTGTGGCTGCATCTGATATCCTGGAACAGCATGTTTGAAGACCCACCAGATGGTATGGGCATCGATGACAGTAGCTAGGCACTGATGCTCCTGCAGTTGCGTGTGCTGCGATCACCAATGTAAGCAGTACCACAAGCCATGCCTGTCTGGTCAGCCTATCAGAGCTTGTGTCTGCCCAGCTGCATGGCCACTCTGTCCATTAGTTGTGATTCTCTGCATTACCATATATATCTCACTACACATTAATGTCTCGGTTCTGAATTCGCTGAGTTCGGTCTTGGTTTGCCCTTTGGACTTGTTATTCTGCTGTGCCACCTGTACTGTCTGTCATTTTCTCATGTTGGCCATCTGTTGTTCTCTGGTGACTCACTTTTGAAGCTCTCGGCCAGTTGGCCAGCAACTTCTGGTTCTGAAGTCTTTTCCACATTTGTTCAGTTTCGGTTACTACACTGCCCTCACATTCCCATGCAGCCCAGCTTCAGGCCACTGTCACATCCAAATGCTCTACAACACTTCAAATCTGGATACTGCACAATTCGACTAGCTGGAAAAATGGAACCCCACAATAACGTCCCTTTCAAACAGTGTTGGTTGCTGATAATGTCATCAAACATGTGTATGCATCGTCCCCATGTCCTTCAGAGTGATCATTCAATATCTGATTTTGATGATGCTCCTTATATACCGTATCAGGTCTGGTAACAACAATATATGCACTCTAGTGGCTGCTCTACCTGTCACAGAGAAGTGCTTCTTTAATCATTTACATACCTGCCAGTGGTGTGTACATGTATGAAGTTACATCAGCGTCTGACTATATCTTCTGAGTGCTTCACTTTTTCATCAGGCGATGTGGGTATGTGAAGCCACTGTAGATGAAAGTCCTCCATGAACAACAGTTGCCTGTAAGTCAGTTAATCACATTGACATGATCATCAACAACCATCCTTTTGAAGCACAAGAATCAGCTAATTATTGACACTAGCTGGAGAGGACTCTTACCTGATATTCTAATGCCACTGTGCTGAAGATTGCAAAGGGAAAATACTTTCCACCAACAGCAGTCTATGTTGTGGGAATAACTATGTATCAATAATAGCACACTGGCCTCCAAATTTGTCATTTTACCAGAATGCAATGCAACTGCAATGTTATACTTGGATGGGACTTTTTGCAGGCATCACAAGCACATATAGTCTGTGGATGATTGGGACTCCAAGTTGATGTAGTTGTTCCATCAAGTTCACATAACAGTAATTACTCTGGGCAGTTGGGTACCATTGAAGTGACACTTATCTCACTGTCATCAAAGAGACAAGTTCTACTCAACATCCTGGATGTTCAGTTAAGCTGTAAAGCTTTAAATTATGTCTCACAGCAAAATAATTTAGTTAATAATAATAAACACTCAATAATAAAATATTACTGCACAAATGCTCACAAATTTGGGTTTTCTGCCTTTGAAACACAACAAAAACAGATGTTAGTCATTTACCTAACTCTTCCTTGGAGAACAGAGGACTGCACAAGTTTCCCTAGGTTCATAGCACCTTTGCTTGGTATTAGAACTAATTATCTTAGATAATAGGGGTTTCCTGGTGATGAATGCTGAAACAGGGAAAGGCAACTGAAGGTGAGAGTCTGGTTTTTGAGAATGTGACAGAGGTGGAGCTGCAGTTGTAAGACAGCTCACTGTGCTCTGTTGTGGAGCTGATTATATAGGCTGTTGGTATTTAGTGTGGTGGTCGAATGGCTTGTCAGTTGGCACTCTTCCCCTTTTAATGCTGCCTGTGGTGAGGCAATCAAACTCCTGCTTTCAGTAGTCTCACAGTCCATTGATAACAAGCATGCCTCATACACACATGACAACCAACTGGAATTGGCAGTTATGTGTGGATGAGGTGTGCTTGCTTGTGTGCATGAATTGTGTGTGTTTCTGTTTTGTTGATGAAGGCTGTAGCCGAGAGCTTTATGTAAATCTCTTTTAACTGTGTGTGACCTGCAACTTAATGTGTTTCCTTTATGGTAAGTAATAATCTGTCTTTTCCTACATTATTGAGCACAAATGTAAGTATATCAGCTGTCTTCTTGGAGAAACATTACAGCACTGGTGATATCCAATTCTTTCCTGCACTAACAAATATGACAGCTGAAACAAGGCAAGATCCACCATTACTGAAGACCATAGTGGGTATAAGGAAGGAAAAAACTGTCAAAGGAGAAATCAGATGGAGCACTTTATAATCCCATTTCAGTTACAGCCAACCATTCTGAAATATTTTCTTGACACTCTGAGGCCAGGTTCACTATGTTTCCACCAATCTGTCAAACATTATGTCAGCTACTGTACAGAAAGCCAATGACAGAAGCATGTTACTCACTAACATAAAGAACATATGGTACTAATTTCACCTACAGTATTTTCATTTCACCAGATTGAAACTGACTTGTTGGGAAGGTTTCCTGAAGATGACAGACAGGAATAAATGAATAACAGTGTTTGCCTTACCTTACATTGTCTCCAGGATAGTGCCAAGAGACAAAATTTCCAGGTTTCTTGTAGAAGACATAATTTTGAAGCATGGAACTTTACATTTACTGGTATCTGAGTGTGGAAAAATATTTCAGTTATGAATGGTGAGCATACTCAGGTGTGGACATAGACTCAGACAATCTGTAGTAGAGAACTAATAGTAATGAACAGTTGATTTAAATTCAAGACAATATAAAGAAAGAATTGAGTTATGAAATGGATTACTGAAAACTTAGGACAGAACAAAAAGTGGAAATTCTCTTATAGTAAATAAGGTAGGACAGAACAATGTTAGTACTGTATAGTAAAATCAGAAGCAAAGAAACTATGGGTGACCTGAGAAATATTCAACTTTACAGATGGCAGTAGAAAACTGAAGAAAGAAGCTCAAAAGCAGCAGTATATACTGTTAGAAATTAAATTAACAGGAAGTGTAAACAGGGTAACTTAGGATGGATTGGAAAACATGTATCACTACTGATAAATATATGGTTGTACTAAAAATAGGCATAGAATATAAAAACATCAAACATATCATCAGAGGAGTAAAATGTAAAGGTGTTAACCCTCAAGATTCAGATGTAAAACCTCTGTTAAATGCAAAAGGAAGGGAAGAAAGATGGCTGAAGTACATCAAAAGCCTGTATGATTACGAGAAACTGTTTTCAAGTCTGATAGAAGAGGATGAGGATATTGAAGTGGAAAAATAGCTGATTAGAATAGGGCTGTAAGAGTTAGTCAGAATCCTTTGCAGGGCTTCAGCAGGATACAGTTTGATGTCTTTTGAACCTGAATTCTGAATGTAGACATTACCTATGTTACTCAGGCCTACTTCAATGTGTAGTCAAAAATTTGAGTGTAACAAACAGATTTATTGCAGTATTTAAATATATAGACCTTTTCAACATAAAGGGCCTCAAACAACTCATATCTAATATACAATTTACATTCCTTTTTTATACAACATTGTTAACATTTTTCCAAGGAAGGCCTCTGTGTGATATATTCTGTGGAGTGACATATGGCATTGAGGCCCCTCTGCTACACTTGTGCTGATGTCAAAGCATCTGTTGCTGCATCCACAACACCGCATGAAGACCAACAAATACTTCAAACAGAAATTATGACATGCAGACGGAAATGTAACCTAGTTCATGTTACATAAATATTAGGTTGGTGCATAAATTCATAGCATTTTTCCATGACTTTAATAAACACAACAGATACACATAACAAAGACTTTAATTGTCAATACATTCTCCTTCACTATTTACAACAGTCTTTCAAAGTTGAGGTTACTTTTCAATTCCATGGCTGTAGATATCAGATAGTTTTGAGGCATAGAACTTCACATCCCATGTTCAGTGTGCATTTTTATCTGGAAAAGAAGTTCCTTGAAGGTTGTTCAATAGAGAGCAGAAAAGGTGAAAAACTGAGGGCACAATATCAGGTGAATAAGGTGGGTGTGGAATGACTTTCCAACCCAACTCTTGTATATTATCTTTTGTCAGTCTAGCAGGACGCAGGTGGACATTATTGTGGAGCAGCATCATTCCACACAGTTTTCCTGGTTATTTTTCTTGGATTGTGTCCGCAAGCAGTTTTTGACAATAAATGTCAGGAGTGATGGTTACACCTCAGGGGAGCAATTTGTAGTACACCACACCATTGTTGTTCCATCAGATGCATAACATTATCTTTTGTGGATGGACACAGGTCTTTGTATAGGGAATTGCTGCTTTGTTCATGCTCAGTTATTCCTTTCTTTTCCTTATTTTAAAGACAGCATTTCACATCACCAGTAATGATAAAAGATAGGAATGGTTGGTGTTATTCATGTCTCAATTGATGACAAACAAGCAGAGACACACATATGGCCACTCACAGATTTTGGTGATTTTGGATTAAAGTATGTGGTATCTATACACCAATTTTTTTAGCCGTTTGCAAGCAATTGTCACACAACGGCAGAATGATCAGATTTGCCAGTTCTCAAGCACACTGGCGTGGCTTATTGTGGATTAATGTGTTTAAACAAACTTCATCAAACCCTGAAGGTCTTCTTGAATGTGGAGAGTGAGTAATGCCAAATGATCCTTCTTAAAATGAGAAAACCATTTCCTTCCCAAGCTCTGTCCAATGCCATTATCCCCAAACAGGGCACAAATGTTTCTTTCTGCCCCCACTGCTGCCAACCCTCTATTGAACACAGACAGAAGAATATGTCAGAAATGTTCCAATTTCTCCACTTGGCCCTACATTTTCTAGCACCCACAGCTCCACTCACTCTCTCCAAATGACAAAATGTAAACTCAAATAGCAAGAGTGAACTATAAATAAAAAATGACAATCAGTAAATCCCACAACAACCAGAATACTAACAAGCAGAACAAAAATGCTATGAACTTATGCACCAACCTAATAAATCAATGATTTACAAAATGGAAAACTTATTAAATGATCATTTGTATTAATTCATTGTAACAATATAGTATGTTTGCTCATTCCTAATCAATGCAGAGAGTTTAAATAAAAAAAGATATTCTTGAAGATCTCCCAAACTAAACTTTGAAATTTCAGTACCCTCTCACGTGCCATCCCCTGTGAATGAGTAAATGTAACCACTGTTCACTAATTAATCACACATACAAAGCTAGAGAAACTTTATTTTATACATTACATACTTTCTATCATTGTTTATTATTATTCCTCAACATTATCATCTTTTTCATCTCTCTTTCAAAACCACACAACCATGTAGTAAATAAAGAATTTTGTTAGTTGGATCAGTCTGATTAATGTAAAAATACTATTATAAACTGAAAATATTTTATGTAATATGACATTTATGTGTATATTCATTAATTTAGTACTACTCTTGTTTTATCACTAAATTTTAAAGAATGCCATTGTAACTTGGTCCTCCTTTGAGGTACCTGTCCCTGTGTCATCACTGTCATTTACTTTTTATAACTACATAGTTGATAGGCCCATGTTGGATAGCCACATAGAACATTGGCATCATCCCTCGATATACACATCTCTCCTGGGTTCTTCATTATTATAATCGATAAAAAAAAGCTTTATATGGGAGTCTTCTAAATACTTACTACCATTTGGGCTATACTGCGTAAACAGGTTTTAGAGCACAAATAAAAGGACAGTTCACGCAATGGAACCACTGAATATGGACTCCATACGGAAGTAACTTGAGTTTGGAACAGGGATGAGACCTATTATATATCTAGGCAAAGCTCCACCCCTAGAAAATTTTGTATAAATCCAAGCGCATCACTTGATATTACAACAAAACATAAAATACTTGCTTCTATAAATTTAACTAAACTATATCTGCCACACTGTATAAAAATTATAAACTCATGTGTGGTTATCTGAGAAAACTTCTCCTATAAAAGTTGCCATACTAATGTAAAAAATGTAACATATAGTTGTACACAAAATTTATTTTAATATTATGTAATTCACAAGATATGGATGCTGTTTGGGGATGGACATTGTTGCACTGGAACATGGTAAGATCTAGGGAGGCTGTCTGCTCTTTTCAACTATACAGGTAACAACACAGTTACTCACTCTGATAGCCTCTGTGTTTGGCAAAATATGCATACCCAGTCATAAGGCACACTTCTAGTTCCCTTACAAAGGTATAAAAGGTAAACTGACGTCAGAAGTGTAAACAGACCCCTTGGAGCTGCCATCTCTCCAGGCCTCTTACACAAAAACTAACAAACACCACCATTGGCATAAAACCCCTATTAGGGTAATTTAAAATAAAGTTGGTTCATTGGCCATCATAGTATTATATGTTAAAACTATTCTTGAATCTTAACAGTATATAAAACCATTTCTAATTCTACTACTTAGCTATGGCACATAAAAATAATATTCTTCTACTAAAAGCATAATATTGTATTAGTTACTTACTGCCATATTTTCTCCATTATGACTAAGCGAAAATTGGAGCCTATCTGTCAATCCCTGAAATGCTAGGTAAGTACTATTGTCTCATCTTCTACTCACAATAAAGAAAAATGTTACTTCATTGTAAGTGCCTAATATGTAGTTGAAAGCTTCAGTAGAAACTCCCTTGTCACAAATCTGAAATGATACCTGGTCACTAACTGAGTGTCAGCTACACATCTGCAAGCCAGTGGGAGTGCCTTGATATGAGATAGTACATCAAAGTGATTTATTGCTTTCCTCACAATAATACATGCTTCATGTAACAATGTTTTGATATAAGGAACAAACTCTTCCTGTGTCCAAAATATACATTTTAAACACAATTCACATCTGACATAATCAAAGCTGAAGTAACTATTAATACATGGATCATGTATAGCGGATCTCACATCCTTAAAGCTATATGATGAGGTTCCAACCTCAACTTGTACAGCAACAACATATGACGCCAGTAACAGTAATAAGTCATTAATTCCCAATTTTAATTTCTAAGTAATAAAAGAGCATAGCAATTTGTCAGTAGTGATAGCAGTCCAGTTATTTTCAGCTGTAGATTACAAGTTCTCAGAAATAACAGATGATAGTAATATGGATAGAAAACTGACTTCAGAATTTCTGTGGCCTCTCACTTTCATGATCTGAGCTGAAATAAAAAGGCAAGAGTCCATGACATACCTTTGCAGTTATTGAAGTCTGTGGGAGGCACAAGAGATAAAAGATTATTTGAGTTGTTGTTAAAAATCTATGAAATAGGTGATTCAACATCCTTTCTGATCACCTTACCAAAGAAGACAAATGTGGATAAATGCACCACTTTTAAACCTTATCAAGACCTGAATGAATATTTATGAAGCTTCTTTTCAGGCAGTACTTCATTACAGATTACTGCATCATCTGCAAAAAGTCTAAAAATGGTTCAAATGGCTCTGAGCACTATGGGACTTAACATCTGAGGTCATCACCCCTCTAGAACTTAGAACTACTTAAACCTAATGAACCTAAGGACATCACACACATCCGTGCCCGAGGCAGGATTTGAACCTACGACCGTAGCAATCGTGCAGTTCTGGACTGAAGCGCCTAGAGCAGCTTAGCCACAGTGGCCATCGCAAAAAGTCTGAGGTTACTATTAATATTGTCTGTAAAGTCTTTAATATACAACATAAACAGCAAGGGTCCCAACATACCTCCCTTGGACACCCCTGAAGCTACTTCTACATCTGACAAGGCCTCTCCATCCAAGAAAACATGCTGCATCCTCCGGCCCAAGCACATTTTATTGAGACACAAGTATGTGAAATAGTCTGGCTCACAGTAAAAGACTAGCATGCAACTATAGGAAGCAGTGGACATTTTTGCCACTCAGAATAACACACCCACTGATCCTCACATTGAAAACAATTGGAAAAACAGACTACAAAATTTCTCAGACACAAAAGAACATCTAATGGGATACACATGTAGACTATGTACACAGCAAGCTCAGCAAGATATGTTTTATAATATGAATGCTAAGAAACTACATATCATATGATAATCTCAGGACCATATATTTTACTTACACTCACTCAGAATTGAAATACGGTGTTGTGTTGGGGCAACTGTGGAATCATTTAGATTACAGAAAAAGATTATTTGACTAATGGAAGGGGTAGACCAAAGATCATCATGCAAGCCACTATTTCGGATAAATAAAATACTGCCATTTCCATGCATTCACATCCTAGAAAATGTAATAATTATAAAAGAAAAATTAAACAGATCAGTCCATGCATCATCCATAATGAATCTGTACACAGATACCACACAAGAAAAATAAGTGATGTACATGAAAAACAGACAAATACACCATTATTATGGAAAAGTATACATGATCTCGGCATCAAGGTATAAAAAAGATACCCAAATCCACAAAAATAATTATGGACACAAACAATTTCACATCAACTGTGAAGGTTTACTTGGTCAAGCACTGCTTCTATACAGTAACGGAACATCCAGAAAAACAGAACTGTAACACCAATTAAGGTTGCATTTGTAAATTGTATAGAGTAATAATATATTGAGTAACCAACCACTTAGCCACTGCTTTGCCTGTGTCCGTGTATGGCACATGTATTGGACACATGTCCTCTACCCTCTCTCTCTCTGTCCATTTCCTCCACCTCCTTCCCTCTTTCCATTTCTTTCTTCCCCATCTCTGTCCGCCTTCTCCTTTCTCTTTCCATCTCCTTCCCCATCGCTCTCTCTTTGGCCATTAGTTCCTCCCCTTCTCTCTGTCCATCTTTTCCGCCCCCTCTCCATTTCCAGCTTCGCCTGCCCTCTCTCCCAGTCCATCTTGTCCTCCTTTCCTTTTGTCCATCCCCTCCTGTCCCCACCCTGTCCATCTCCTCCTCCCCATCTCTGTCTATCCCCTCATCCCCCTCTCTCTGTGCATCTACTCAGCCCCTTCTCACTGCACATCTAATCTTCCCTCTCCTTATGTCTATCCCCTTCTGCCCCCTCTGCCTGTCCATCTCCTCTTCCTTCTTACTTCTGCCCATTCCCCCCCTCCCCCCCTCTCTCTATCCATCTGCTCCTCTACTCTCTCTCATTGTCCATATCCTTCTCCTCACATATCTATGCACCTCCTCCTCGCCCCTCTCTATGTCTTTCTCCTCCTCTCCCTCTCTTTCTCCCCTCCTTCTCTTCTCCCCATTAGTTCTTCCCTCCTGCCCCCCCCCCCCTTCTCTCTCTCTGCCCACCTCCTCCTTTATTCTCCTCAAACTTCCCTCGGCCGTGCCCATCTGTATGTGCAGCCATTGCAAAACATGTCAATAAGGCAAGCCAATACTATTCCCACAAAACATGCCTGTCGTACCGGGCAGCCTGCATAGCAGGGGATGAAAAAACTTTATCTCTGTCTCTGTGGTAGCTATGAGATTATAAACTCCACAGTGCTGATACTTGTTAAGTTTGCTGTAAGTTATCAGCCCTTCAACTTGTTTGATGTTGTCCTCTGTCTTATCCTATCTCTTGCTAATCTTTTCATCTGCATGGAACTACTACACTCAACATCCTTTATAATAACTTTTGAACATTCTAGACTCTGTCTACCCCAATTATTTTACCTTCCACTGCTCGTTGTAGAGTCATGTTTACTATTTTTAGATACTGCAGCAGTTCTACTAATCCAGAATTGGCCAACATCTGTGCTCCCGGGGCACACTATGCTCTGAAGGCACAGCCAAGCCTGATGAGCACTCCCACTTCCTCCACCTTTGGGCTGTTCTGATTCGGTATGTGAGTGAGACAGTTATGGAAACTTACCAAGACATATTTGTGACACAATGTGACGACTTCTGAGACATGAATATTGCAGCAGGTTTTTATCAGTATTGAATTAAACTTTTTCCTTTTCCCAAAGCAATAACTTTCTTATTTCATTAAATAACTGCATCAATAGTTGTGATAGGCAAGCAGGAATACAAAAAACTTTACATACAGGCATTTAACATAAAGCTGTGTTGTTTATAAGTTTGTACACATTTTGATTTAGAATACGTAAATATCCGAAACTCTGACTCATAATATAGTAACACACATGGAGTTACGCAGATTAAAATCTGTTGAACCTGAACATTGGCAAGATTTTGTCAATTTCGTAAGTACATCATTTCATTTGTGGAGGTATGTACCATCTATGCAACTTATTGAAGGCAGTTTGTTTATTGTCGTATGCGTTTTGCTTCTTTTTTTTTTGCTGAAGCACCTTCAGTGGCCTGTAATACAGGTTTCTTTTTATATATACAAGAAATGTATTATGTGGTAGTTAACAATACATTGCTAAAAAAAGAAAACCTAGAGCAAACCAAGACCAATATAATGTAGCATTATTGCTAAATAAATAAAAAATAAATTTAAAAAAAATAAAAAAAATTAAAGAAAAAAAATAAATAAATAAACGAGAGCAAACCATTACAAAATGTACATACTGTAACTACCACATAATATATTTGTTATATGTATAAAATGAAACATGTATTACAGGCCACTGAAGGTGCTTCACAAACAAAGAAGTGAAACATGTATGGCAGTAAAGAAACTGCCTCCAATTAGTTGCATAGATGGAACATACCTCCACGAATTTTAAAGCAGTTTAAGAAAGACGGAAAACAGAAAAAATGACGACATAATTTCATCGTTGTAGCTGGTGTTGTATTGACATAACAGGGAGCAATTTTCCAGCTCATAGTGTTGCGATGGCATATTAAGCAGTTTGCACAGCCTTCAAACTATACGAATGAAAAGTAGTTCTCATTCTGCATTGAATGATGTGGCTTCTCCATTTTCCCTTTTCTGGCAAGTGCATAGATGCCACAGTATTCCTAATGCAGAATATACATATAATTTAATATAAGTGGTATTGCTAGCAAACTGTTTGTTGCATCACAAGATGACTGTCTTGCTATAGTGCTCTCTGGCTGCAGCCTTCATTTCCCTTTCCCTCCTCGGCATTCAGCCACCCTTGTCACTGTGCTTGAAGTGCTAGGTGAGAAAGCAGCCAGATTGCTCGCAAAGTGCTGTTTGGTCAGAACAATACCAACCTGTCCCTTCTTTCCATAAGGGCCTTCCACAGACTTTCCTGCTTACCTATTTTTCTTAGTACTTCTTCATTTCATATTTTATGTATCCACTAAGTTTTTAACATTCTTCAGATGCACCACATCTCAAATGGTCCCAGTTTTCTTTCTGTGGATTTCTTAAGTTCCTCATTTCACCTACATAAAATCCCATGTTCCAGACATACACTTTAGCAATATAATCCTCATTTTTGTTTCAGTATCTGATTGCAGTAAAGCACTTGCCTGTGTTAATCTTCTTCTGAAATCTTCCTTGCTCTAGCCATCTTGTATTACCTCACTCCCTAGACAGGAGAATTCTTTGACTTATTCCACTATTGTACCATTTTGGATTTTGATTTTAAGCAAGTCATTATCCTTATCTCTACTAATCTAGTCATTATCCTTATTTCTACTAATCTTCATCACCTTTATTTACCTTTAGGCCATATTTTGTGCTAAGTATACTGTCGATTGCTTTCAAGCGGTCTTCTAAGTGTTCCTTACATCAAGCCAGAAGAGACGTGGTGTCTTTGAACCTTATTATTGGTATCTGAGCTTTTTGCACTTTTATTTCTCTTTGAAAATGTTATTTTCCTTCCTTCATTGTTTCTTTCAAATGTAAGTAGAACACTAGTTTTGATACGCTGAAACCTTGCCTTAGACATTCACTAACACAAACATGTCTTTCTTGACCTTTCATTTTAACTACCCCCATTTGGGATTTGTAGATGTTTTGGATTTTCATCTCTCTCTGTACATTAGTCCCAATCTTCTAAGGATGAAGAACATCTTATTCCACACTGTAAAAGGCTTTTTCTTGGTGCACAAATGCAGGGAAGGTATCCTGAATTTTCATTGGCCTGGCTTTCATAACCAAGTGCAAAGTCAGATTTGTTTTTGTAGTACCTTTTCCTTTCCTGAAATAAAACTTATCTTTTTTCTAATCTACGAGCAATTTTCATTTTTATTCTTCAATATACTGGTTTTAAATCTTCATAAATGCAAAACTGTGCACTCCACAAAATGAAAAAAACTTAGTCTCCTATGACTATAATGTCAGTGAGTCACAGTTGGAATCGACCAACTCCTGTAAGTACCGTGGTGCAACACTTCGTAGGGATATGATATGGAATGATCACATAGGCTCAGTCTAGAGTAAAGCAGGTGGTGGGCTTTAATTTATTGGTAGAATACTGGGAAAATGCAATCAGTCTACAATGGAGATTGTGTACAAATCACTCATGTAACCCATTCTGGAATATTGTTTAAGTGTGTGGGACCCATACCAAATAGCACTAACAGGGGATTTTGAACATATACAGAGAAGGACAGCACAAATGGTCACGGGTTTGTTTGATCCATGGGAGAGTGTCACAGAGATTCTGAAAAACAGTACTGGCAAACCCTTGAAGATAGGCATAAACTATCCTGAGAAAGCCTACTTACTAAGTTTCAGGAAATGGCTTTAAATGATGACTTTAGGAATATATAACCAACCATCAATTACTTAAATAGGGATCATAAGGATAAGACTGGACTAAATACAGTTGGTAAAATAGGATGTATCCTCTGCCATGCACTTCACAGTGGTTTGCAGAGTATGGGTGCAGATGTAGATTCTCTGTTCCATCAAGAATCACATTAGTTCTCAAGAGCAAGGGTCCAGTAGTCAACAAATACCTGGTAGAGGACTAATCTTGCAATTCACAGGTGTTATTTTTATCTGGATTAGTATACAGGTTGCTGTGTTATATATTTATTCATAAGCAATGGCACTGAGTCAATGGGGTGGATATCCCTGATTAACAATCCTTTTTCTTTCAGGCTGTTTCCAGTTTACTTTGTCAAATTTAAATGCCTACAGAGAAGGCAATTTGGCCTGATTGTGTTAAAAAAATACAGTTGTGGTTCACTGCCTGTGGCAGTGCTGAAAGACAGTTGGTGCTTTACAGTGTGGAAGACAGAGGTAATTACTATTTTTGTATGCAGCAAATATTATTTTGCAGTGAAGTCCTGGATGGAATGACAGAAGCATGAAACAAGATAGATTACTACTCACCACATAGAGCATGCACTGAGCAGCAGACACAATTCAAAGTACATTTAAAAGTAGATTAAGCTATCACACAGTGCTCTTCTTCAGATACAGAAACACACACACACACAAAATGGCCACAGTCATCTCTGGGTGCAAAGGGTCTTTGTGCCCAGATATGACATTGGCCATGTCTGTGTGTGTGTGTGTGTGTGTGTGTGTGTGTGTGTGTATTTTCTTTCCTCTTCCTCTTCTTCTTCTTCTTCTTCATCTTCTTTGAAATATATAAAACTGAAGAAGGACTCTGTCCAACAGCCTAGTCTACTTTTCAGTGAAATTTTAATAGCACCTGTCTGTTACTCAGTGCATCCTCTATGTGGTAAGAAGCAAACATTATCTTGCCTTGAATGTGTGTGTGTGTGTGTGTGTGTGTGTGTGTGTGTGTGTGTGTGTGTGTGTGTGTGTGTGTGTGTATTTTCTTTCCTCTTCCTCTTCTTCTTCGTCTTCTTTGAAATATATAAAACTGAAGAAGGACTCTGTCCAACAGCCTAGTCTACTTTTCAGTGAAATTTTAATAGCACCTGTCTGTTACTCAGTGCATCCTCTATGTGGTAAGAAGCAAACATTATCTTGCCTTGAATACCTTACCTGTTTAGGCACTTCAGTTTTTATCATATACAACTGATAATTCTGTCATTTAGAGTACTGGGAGTACTTAAGTTGTTATTCAAGATGTAATTTAGAAAATTATCTGTTTATGATATACTTTTCATAAGATAATGACCACTATTTAAGAACACTCGCATAATAGCTAATGACTCCATCCAAAATGGCATCCAAATTATTCCTGCTGCTGTGCTCTGTGCTTGTAGCTGATGGTATGTCTCATATTGTTGTTATATTATGATTTATCTCCTGTAAACATAAAAAACCTACATTCTATAGGAACATAATTTTAATACTTTCAGCTGGTTTGTTTTCTTGACTGTCTAGTTCATTCATCACTGGCTACTTTTATTTGAGTTTTTATTTATATTTAAAATTTGTATGGATTCACAATCATGTTCATATAATCTTGCCCTCTGAATCAGATTATTAGAAGAATATTCATGTATAGGATAGAAAAAGAGGACCTGTTTATTTCTGAAGGTGTAAGCATTGTAGCAAAGCCAACAAAAATTGAAACTCCATGAATCTCAAATTTACAGAACTGACAGCCAGTCCTGTGAAGGAAAGAGCAAAACAGAAGACTGAGAAAGGTTATGCAAAAGATAAAGGCCTTAGACTGATGTGAACTCACCCAAGACCCTGGGAGAAGGGGAGGGTGGGGGGGGGGGGGGGGGGGGAGCTGTCACTGAGCCTTTGGGTGCCAAATATTATGACCTGCACAGTGAGATGTCTTGTAAGCAAAATTGAAACCAGTAATGATGATTTAATATCAGTGTAGTTAATAATGTTTCTGTTTATCATTAAGATTGTATGTTCTGTACCTAATTGCTCTAGCCAGGCACACAGGACGGCCATATGAATAATTCATTGCTGGACCAGAGTCCAAGAACAATACAGAGTTAGTATGAAGATGTAGCAACAGCCTCCATCCTATAAGTAAATAAAGGTCTAATAGAGAGACACAATGGCAGAACTGCTGTTCATGTTCACAAAAATATTGAATTACTGATGACTGTCTTTGGCCTGTTTTCGATGACTGTCTTTAACCTGCTTCAACAGTGATGTTTCCGTTGACCCTTACTCAAACCATTATTTCATTCATCAAAATTCTTCTGTCAAATAGAAGCATTTCTTTCACAGAATCTGCTGCAGCTTTATTTTTAGAGTATCTAGCTTTATATTAAGCAATTTTCTGCCTATTACTTTACTATATTTTTTCATACCCATATAACTACTGTGGAGTATGTGCATATTCACCCCACCCCCCACCCCCTCCCTCCCAAAATAGTGTTTGATCCTCTGGTGGTGAATGAACCAATGAGTGTATGGAATTGTTGATTGTAATCAATATTTATTTTTTAAACAGCAGTTGATTTTCCACTTATCTGCTTTATTTATTTGTTCTGGCAATGAATCGAGTCTTGTGCCAAAAATTGTTTTGCCTTTCTTCTTTTACTGTAGCTTTTCCACCACTACTCTGAATGCTGCAGTTTTCTAAAAGCTGCTTTGTTACAATCACAGTGACAATTTCCTACAACTTTTACATTTTTGTTCTGTGTACAATACTATATTGCATATAACACAAGTATAAATGGGTCAAATACTTATATATTAATTTAGCATTTAAATTTTAGAATATTTAGTTATTTAAATGAAATATATGCATTTCAGTGAGTGCTGTACATTGGAAGATTATCCCTGGTGGCGATGGAAAACTTTACCTCATTGATCTTGACTATGACAGCCCAGTAAAGTATGCTGTGAGTGACAGTGATGTCAGTTTCAGACTTTATACTAAGTAAGTACTATTTTAATAAATAAATCATAAGACATGTTTATAAAAACAGTCAAGTGAAAATGAAAATTTTAAGCAACAGTAAGAGGGGATTGATAAATTGGGTGACTCATTGTTCAAAGTACTTGGAATCATTATAGGGACACTTGATATATACACTTATAGTTGGTGACTGAAAGTGAAATATTGTTTCAAGAGCATCCATTACCAGTAGCAGTACCAGTGCAGAACACGTATAAGTAGTTTACTTGTTCATATTCTTTACAGAACATTTATTGAATTTATTTTGTCAAAAGTTTTAGGATTAACTGAGAACAGAACATTAATTATTATAGTAGAACCAAACTTACATTAATAGAGTACTTTAATGCTAATTTCTATGATAGAATACAAGCATTTCTAAAATTATAAACAAATTCTTCAGACAAATTGGTCACTCGCCGTATCTGAGCTAATAGTAACTTTAGATGACTGCCCAGGTCATATGGCAATATGGAGGAGGTGGCAACTGCAGAGAGAGTATTCAGAGTACTCTCACAGATGTTAAAGTTCAATGTGTGTAATAAGTGGTGCAACACAGATGTGACAAAGTGGTAAACAGAGTTCACTGTCTACAGCAGACTGTTTCAGTTCATGTCCCAACCCAGAGACAGCCAGGTGGGCACAGCAGACTGTTTCAGTTAATGTGCCAACCCAGAGGCAGTCAGATGGGCATGGGCACAGGAAGGCAGGGGCAGATGGCAGACAGTCTTGCAGTTGGACCTTAGCATACACGATCGTATTTCACTGGCCGAGTGCGCGTGGGTAGGGTTAACCAACTAGCTCACATAGGCACAGAACACATGCAACAGGGCTGTCTGTCAGGTAGCCTGCTCTCCCTGTGCCTGGCTGCAAGCGTGATGAGGAGCAGGCAGGGGTGACCTTGCCTCGTAGGGAAGTGTCGGAACAGCATAATCTATAAACTTACCTGAAGCCAACCAGACAAGTAAGTGAGCAATTTCACAGGTTTATTGTTGTATAATGTCCTTTGTGTTTACTAGCAGTGGTAAAAATCCTGGTTTACAAGCAACTCACATCCGGGCTGTAACTGAAATATGGTCACAGTGTGTTAGTATACGCAGCAGAAAGTTACATACACTGCTCTTTGTGAATGATGGATGGCAGGGTGTTAACTACAAAGCTCCTCGAGACATCCCACAGAACCCTCTAAAAGAGGCAGTGAATGTCGTATGATGTTCCATGGCGGTTTTAATTACAAGCAAATGGATTCATTGGTGACATGACTCTTGAAAAAGAGCAGACATTTTAAGGTGTTGAACATTCAGATTTCCTATGTTATTACTGAAGACTGAAGTATTAATACCCTAGTCTTCCAAGATGACAGTTCTTACATGTGGTTGTTGTGGTCTTCAGTCCTGAGACTGGTTTGCTGCAGCTCTCCATGCTACTCTATCCTGTGCAAGCTTCTTCATCTCCCAGTACCTACTGCAGCCTACATCCTTCTGAATCTGCTTAGTGTGTTCATCTCTTGGTCTCCCTCTACGATTTTTTTGCCCTCCACGCTGCCCTCCAATACTAAACTGGTGATCCCTCGATGTCTCAGAACATGTCCTACCAACCGATCCCTTCTTCTAGTCAAGTTGTGCCACAAGCTCCTCTTCTCCCCAATTCTATTCAATACCTCCTCATTAGTTATGTGATCTACCCATCTAATCTTCAGCATTCTTCTGTAGCACCACATTTCGAAAGCTTCTATTCACTTCTTGTTCAAACTATTTATCGTCCACGTTTCACTTCCATACATGGCTATACTCCATACAAATACTTTCAGGAACGACTTCCTGACATTTAAATCTATACTCGATGTTAACAAATGTTTCTTCTTCAGTAATGCTTTCCTTGCCATTGCCAGTCTACATTTTATATTCTCTCTACTTCGACCATCATCAGTTATTTTGCTCCCCAAATAACAAATCTCCTTTACTACTTTAAGTGTCTCGTTTCCTAGTCTAATTCCCTCAGCATCACTAGGCTAAAATTGTGATGCCAATGTGGGCACAATACCAGTAGCTCTGCAGTTCATAAGTGAATTGCTTCATATCTTCTCCATTATGCTGCAGTACTGATTTTGCTTAGCAGAATCAAAGTAGCCTCATCACTTTGCTGGTAACTTTCAACATTAGCTACTGAGATTCTTTTGCATATTATAAAAAATCTGCCCAAAGAATATGATGAAAATTAATAACAACAGTTAATGTTACTGGCTATAATTGTCATCTGCAGAGTGATATGACAACAGAAAACAAAACAGAGAGTGTAACAAATCTCATTCTCTACTTGGTTGTTGCCATGGTAGCACTACTATAAACAGCTAGCTTTCAATCAGTTGATATTATACCTGGGTATAAGAAGGATTCTCATGTAAGAATAGAGACTAGTAATGCAATTTGTCCAAAGTGTTTGTGTCTGGTTTCAGATATCTTTCACAGTCTTTATTTGGATAACATCCACTGAGTTAACAAAGATTCATCACAGGTAAAATAGCATATGGTTAGTTTGCTAAATGCACTACATAAAACTTATTTCCTTATGAATAACGATGATTCATATGTGCATTTTTCAATATGCTAAATTCTGTGTGAAAATAGCATATTGGGGATATTGCTTTTTAGCTTTGCCTACATTTTTTGTATGTGACTCATGGGAAATGCCTTCTAGGGAACAAAGAAAACAAAATCTAAGACATTATCAAATGTGCACCTCTGTTTCATTATTTCCAATGGTCTTGAAAGTGTTTAATACATAACAGCAGCATGCGGGCACTTGATACTTGCATATCATTTCTGTTCTTTTGGTCCTACTCTCATTGATTCACATCATTACAGATGACAATGCCTGCTACATTTATTTCTTATGCAGTCTGATGATAATTTAGCTTAATTAGTTACATATTCTACAGGTCATTTGCACAAAAATGAGAGAGTTCCAAAACTGTGGTGTTTGCTGCTGCCACTTGCATGCTAATCAGGAGCCCAAACATAACCTTACCAAACAGCTCAGGTGATAGGTGAACAGGCCTATAACTACTTCACAGCAAACAGTTTAAGTCTTGATATCAAAAAGACTCATTTTATGCAATTTCAAACAAGCAAAAATGATCTGCTAACACTATAAGTAGACACTAATTTTCATAAATTAAGTAAAGGAAGGATGATTAGTGTTTAATATCCTGCCAATGAGGAGAATACTAGAGACAGGGCACAACCTCAGTATAAGGAAAGATGGTGAAGAAATTTGGCCAAGTCCTTATTAAAAGGACCATCCCAACATTTGCCTTAACAAATAGAGAAGCCACAGGAAGATTAACCTGGATGGCCAGATGGTGAATTAAACTGCTCTCTTCCTGAGAGTGAGGCTAGCATCTTACTGCTATTCCACTTCATATAATATTCTTGAAGCCCTGTCTGTAAAGTTCCTTGGGGTCCAGCAGGATAACAAGATAAAATGGTGTCGACAGGTAGATAAACTAATCAAGCAGCTCAGTTCAGCAAGATTTTCTCTTAATATCATCTCTCACTCCATTGACCAAAAGACAAGGACGTTGCCTTATTTTGTTCATTTTCACACCTTGTTGTCTTTTTGGACAAAGTCCCTAAAGTAAATAAAGTATTTATTTATCAGTAATGAGGAGCAAGGATATTGTGTTAAGCACTCAACACGTATCTTACAGAGGTCTGTTTCAGGATCTTGGAATTCTTACAATGACTTCCCATACATTTATTCCATAATGGTATTGTTTTAACTAAAGAAACTGGTTTCAAATGAACTGGTATTTGCACAATACAAAAATGAAAAATAATTTTCATTTACGTGTACTCTGGTACAAAGTTATTCAACCAAGAGCCACTCCTCCTAGAAATTATCCAGTTATATTGATCCAAGGTTTGAATATTCACATTAGATACATGGCAAGTAGCAGCGTCCAACTTAAAGCTGCACGCATGCATAAATAGGCATCTATTATTATAGAATTTTTTTGAAATATACCAGTGTAACCAAGTAACTACTAAGCTACCAACAGTGGGTAAACAGCAGCTCCATAATGTAACTGAAGATGGAGCCGCTTTTTGCTAAATAGTGATCATCCTTCTAATTCACTGGGTTACATTTAGCTGTTGTAATCACAAATAGTATCAATCAGTATAGTTGTAGTTAATTATCAACATAATGTACATCCTATATTTCTACCCACATCTGTAACTGAGGTGAGTAATGCACGCTTGTGCAGTCATGCTCAACTCAGAGGTATGCCAGTCTGAATCCTGGCAGTGAAAAATTTTACCTACCAGTATTTGGCTGGCAAGGGGAGGAGAGGAGGTTGCATGAAGTTCCTGATCACTAGATCTTGTGCCAATGGCCTGAATTAAATTCCAGCCTTCTTTTCAGTGCCTCATGAAGTGAGGGCACATGACCTTGTTGACGGTGGTCTTCTGGAAGATTGGGGTGTTAAACTCTGCGGCTCCCTTGGTGCTATTTGAGAGGAGCGGGCTATATGCTGGCACCAGGGTTCACCCTCTCCATTGCCTTCTCCACAACAACACAACAAAACACTACACTATATGAGCGCTCATCAAAGTCAGCCACATGACAGAGTTGTACACTTGATACTTCGTAACAGGTCAGAGGAAGGCAATGGCAAACCACTCCCACTAGGACCTCACCTAGAATGGCGATGCAGGATTCCTGTCCCTGCTCCCTTACACTCATTCCCTGAGTGCGGGACTATTTTTGATTGGTTCTGTGAATTACTTGTCTTTCATTAAGGGGCATGTTGAATCGTTTTGCACTGCTGAAGGTTCACTGTCTTGAAGAAAATGATATATGAGGGAGTGAATGAGAATAATATATCAAAAACAAAGATGATGTGACTTACCATACGAAAGCGCTGGTAGGTCAATAGACACACAAACAAACACAATCATACACACAAAATTCTAGCTTTCGCAACCAACAGTTGCTTCATCAGGAAAGAGGGAAGGAGAGGGAAAGACAAAAGGATGTGGGTTTTAAGGGAGAGGGTAAGGAGTCATTCCAATCCCGGGAGCGGAAAGACTTACCTTAGGGGGAAAAAAGGACAGGTATACACTCGCACACACACCCATATCCAACCACACATACACAGACACAAGTAGACATTTGTACAGGCAAAGAGATTCGGCAGAGATGTCAGTTGAGGCAAAAGTACAGAGGCAAAGATGTTGTTGAAAGACAGGTGAGATATGAGCGGCGGCAACTTTAAATTAGCGGAGGTTGAGGCCTGGCGGATAACCAGAAGAGAGGATATACTGAAGGGCAAGTTCCCATCTCCGGAGTTCTGACAGGTTGGTGTTAGTGGGAAGTATCCAGATAACCCGGACGGTGTAACACTGTGCCAAGATGTGCTGGCCGTGCACCAAGGCATGTTTAGCCACAGGTTGATCCTCATTACCAACAAACACTGTCTGCCTGTGTCCATTCATGCGAATGGACAGTTTGTTGCTGGTCATTCCCACATAGAAAGCTTCACAGTGTAGGCAGGTCAGTTGGTAAATCACGTGGGTGCTTTCACACGTGGCTCTGCCTTTGATCGTGTACACCTTCCGGTTACAGGACTGGAGTAGGTGGTGGTGGGAGGGTGCATGGGACAGGTTTTACACCAGGGGTGGTTACAAGGGTAGGAGCCAGAGGGTAGGGAAGGTGGTTTGGGGATTTCATAGGGATGAAATAAGAGGTTACGAAGGTTAGGTGGACGGCGGAAAGACACTCTTGGTGGAGTGGGGAGGATTTCATGAAGGATGGATCTCATTTCAGGGCAGGATTTGAGGAAGTCGTATCCCTGCTGGAGAGCCACATTCAGAGTCTGATCCAGTCCCTGAAAATATCCAGTCACAAGTAGGGCACTTTTGTGGCTCTTCTGTGGGAGGTTCTGGGTTTGAGGGGATGAGGAAGTGGCTCTGGTTATTTCCTTCTGTACCAGGTCGGGAGGGTAGTTGCGGGATGCGAAAGCTGTTTTCAGGTTGTTGGTGTAATGGTTCAGGGATTCTGGACTGGAGCAGATTCGTTTGCCACGAAGACCTAGGCTGTAGGGAAGGGACCGTTTGATGTGGAATGGGTGGCAGCTGTCATAATGGAGGTACTGTAGCTTGTTGGTGGGTTTGATGTGGATGGACGTGTGAGGCTGGCCATTGGACAGATGGAGGTCAACATCAAGGAAAGTGGCAGGGGATTTGGAGTAGGACCAGGTGAATCTGATGGAACCAAAGGAGTTGGTACGTCCGGCCTTCAAAAGTGAAGAAGTTGGGAGTCAGGATGAAGCTGGCTAAGGTAATGAGGAAAGAGGTTTTAGGTAGGGTGGCAGGTTATCGGCGTGAAAGAAAGTGCTCCATCGCAGCGAGGCCCTGGACGTGCGGAATATTTGTGTATAAGGAAGTGGCATCAGTGGTTACAAGGATGGTTTCCGGAGGTAACAGATTGGGTAAGGATTCCAGGCTTTCGAGAAAGTGGTTGGTGTCTTTAATGAAGGATGGGAGACTGCATGTAATGGGTTGAAGGTGTTGATCTTTGTAGGCAGAGATAGTTCTGTGGGGGCTAGGTAACCAGCTACAATGGGGCGGCCGGGATGATTGGGTTTGTGAATTTTAGGAAGAAGGTAGAAGGTAGGGGTGCAAACTTTGTATGTAGTGTCATCTGAAAGCTGACGCAGTCCCTCAGCCACATACTCCCGACGATCAAGTACCACGGTCGTGGAACCCTTGTCCGCCGGAAGAATGACGATGGATTGGTCAGCCTTCAGATCACGGATAGCTTGGGCTTCAGCAGTGGTGATGTTGGGAGTAGGATTAAGGTTTTTAAGAAGGATTGAGAAGCAAGGCTGGAAGTGAGAAATTCCTGGAAGGTTTGGAGTGGGTGATTTTGAGGAAGAGGAGGTGGGTCCCGCTGTGACAGAGGACGGAACTGTTCCAGGCAGGGTTCAATTTGGATACTGTCTTGGGGAGTTGGATCATTAGGAGTAGGATTAGGATCATTTTTCTTTGTGGCAAAGTGATATTTCCAGCAGAGAGTACGAGTGTAGGACATTAAATCTCTGACGAGGCCTGTTTGGTTGAATCTGGGAGTGGGGCTGAAGGTGAGGCCTTTGGATAGGACAGAGGTTTCGGATTGGGAGAGAGGTTTGGAGGAAAGGTTAACTACTGAATTAGGGTGTTGTGGTTCCAGATTGTGTTGATTGGAAATTTGAGGTTTTGGAGGGAGTGGAGCTGGAAGTGGGAGATTGAGTAGATGGGAGACACTGGGTTTGTGTGCAATGAGAGAAGGTTGAGGTTTGCTGGAAAGGTTGTGAAGGGTGAGTGAGTTGCCTTTCCAGAGGTGGGAAACCAGGAGATTGGATAGTTTTTTGAGGTGGAGGGTGGCATGCTGTTCTAATTTGCGGTTGGCCTGTAGGAGGATGCTCTGAACAGGGGATGTGGATGTGGGAGAGGAAAGATTGAGGACTTTTATTAATGTCTGACTGTTATTAATGTCTGCTTGTGTCTGTGTATGTGTGGTTGGATATGGGTGTGTGTGCGAGTGTATACCTGTCCTTTTTTCCCCCTAAGGTAAGTCTTTCTGCTCCCGGGATTGGAATGACTCCTTACCCTCTCCCTTAAAACCCACATCCTTTCGTCTTTCCCTCTCCTTCCCTCTTTCCTGATGAAGCAACCGTTGGTTGTGAAAGCTAGAATTTTGTGTGTATTATTGTGTTTGTTTGTGTGTCTATCGACCAGCCAGCGATTTCGTATGGTAAGTCACATCATCTTTGTTTTTAGATATATTTTTCCCGCGTGAAATGTTTCCCTCTATTATATTCATATCAAAAATAATATATCATAAAGACATAAAAGGAGTCAGTATGCAGTCTATTTCACACTCTGTTAGTTTACTTTCAAATTCAGCTTTATTAGCTGTCAGATGTTTATACCATTAAGCAAGTAATGAAATAGTTTGCTAGCAACACTATTCATTCTTCACTGAACTCAAATTAGTTTTTATGTAAGTGAATGAAGGTGTTTTTTTTTTTTTTTTTTTTTTTCCTTTTTGCATCACCTCAATGGACATCACCATACTCTTTAAACTTGCATCAATTATTTACAGTAACTGTTATGAAAGAATGTATATAATGTAATGCTGTAGGCAAAAGATATGACTTGGTTGATCATCTGTCTACTAAAATGGTTGTGGGAGAACTCTCACTGCACACTATTTTTAAACTCCTCTTTTACCTCAGTTTCATTTTTAATCGAAATTAATAAACTATATGCTACATTACAGATCGAACCCCTCCTCTGCTCAGTATGTGACAATTGGAGATGCTTCAACATTGGGCTACTTCAGCAACAGCCGACAAACAAGGTTTGCCATTCATGGATGGTTGTCAAATGAGGATCATCTAGTTGCACTTCGCAATGGTATGGAAATATAATTTATAAATATATAATGAATTAATTTTTAGTAGATTAAAAAAGCTACAGCAAAGTTGCTGAAAATTATGAGACATACTTTGCAACAAAACTTTCCAGTCACTAAAAAAAGCACACAAACCATTAAGAGACACAAATTCATGAGGTTTTCGAAATAATGCTTTCTTTTGAGAACCAAAATATAAAGTCAAATATCAAAACAATGGCTAGTCAAGGAATGGAAAAACTTATGAAAAAATAAAAATTAGGAATCATTTAATGACTCATTCATTATGAATTGGAACATAAATATACAATATTGCAGAACATGCAAAAATTATTGAATTCAAAGTGAAAATATCCAAGAGATCTGATGTAGTTAATGAGCAACAATACTACAGATAAACTACCTGTATTTTTTATAGTTTTTAGTTATCCACATCCAGAATAATAGAAAATGCTGACCAGGCTATACCAAACCATTTCTCACATTTATTTTGTCTTTGAAAAGAAATGAAAGTTAGATGAGCCAACTTGTAGACTGTCACTTGCCACAACTTATACTGCATTAACTGTTCTGGAGTGCAGCATGAGGATTCCATATTGCTATTCCATGCATGATTTCCGTAAATGAGTGCCAACGTGTGAACTGTAGTGTACCAGATGTTGTTTTAACAGTGTAAATGAACCAAAGTCCACTGACCTGGCATCAGCAGATTTGGGAGGAATGTCATAACAGGAACTATTTCAAATTACTGTTGTTTGCAATATCCATAGTATCAGGAAAATGATCAGTTGATAATCAGTCCATGCAGAATCACATCTAATTCTTGCTATCTCCATACAAAGAAGAAATGTCAGTGAGATATATTTGGATGTTAATGGATTTCTGAAAGTATTCGGCATACATCCACTTTGTTTATGTCAACTGCATCTACCAACAATTCCCAAGTATATCCAAATATATGGACAACTATGAATTCCTGTAGAAAACTTTCTCAGCACTGGCGGGGAAAGTCTGTACATCTCTGCCAGTAGTTTAATCATACACAGTTGTGCAAATGCTACCATTATGTATAAGTCAGATTTGAGGCCCAGTAATGTGACATTCATTTTGTATTTCAATCCGTTAAGTACTTATCGAACAGAAAGGAAGATGGCAGATATCTGAGAAACATTATTTTACAGCCATAGATTTAAGACCAAATAACTGAAGAAAGAATGCTATAAATAAAATATAAATTGAAAGGCAGTGATAAATGGATTTTATTAATACACTGGGTTTCCCAAAAAGATATTACCACTTATGTGGGATTGACTTTTATTATATTTTACCACTTGTATGGGGTTGACCTTTATTTTGTTATTATTTTATTTATTTTGATTTAAATACACACTGTGTACACAAGTCTAAATGTAGTTAGTACACTTCTTTGACCTGTAGTCCCTGGTTCTAAATGCATGTGCAAAGTATTCTCACCAAAAAGACCATAGCTCATTCACATATTTCCATAGATGTAGAGTGGACATCTTTTGTTATGTATCCTTTAAGGTCATTAATGTCAGTAGGTCTTGTAGCATACTTGCATTCTTTCACCATTCCCTATAGTCACAAGTCAGATGGAGTCAAGTTGGGTGACTGTGGTGGTCAAGACAAATGCCACTCCAACATCTGCCACATCTTTCAGTCAGGCAATGTTGAACCTTTAAGAAATAATGTGGTGGTGCACCATTTTTCTAGAAGTAACATGATGTTATGATACAGAGGGGAAGACAGTCAGCAGCAAAATCCTGCAACATATCTAGGTAAGAATCTCCCATCTGATCATGAAAAATATATGGACCCAGTACTCCAAATTTCAAAATACCGCAACATATGTTAACTTTTGGATTGGATTAAGTGTGCTATCTTAGTTCATTGACATTATCTACAATCCAAATGATGCAACTGTGCGTATTCATGTTGACACTCACATGAAATGTGGCTTGATCCAACATAAAGCACACAACATGAGGATCTATGTGCCTCATCTAATAACAATCCAGCATTTTACAGGGCCTGTATCATTTGAATGTGGCACAGTTTCATTCTCAGATTGAGGTGGGAAATTCTTAAGACACTTGCAAATTTGATCTTGTACTTGACTTTCCTGGGCTCCTAGTCATTGTGCCTTGAACATTTATGATGTTGCCTTCCATTTCAACACTTCTTGGATCTCCATTGTTTCCTTTGCAGTCATTGGTCACAGACTTGGTGCACAAAATTTCTCTGCAGTTGACAGATAGTTAACATGTACTCAGGAGCTTAGTCTAAGTAGGCTCATAAATGCCCTGTAAGCTTATTGTAAAAGTACAATTCAGACAGAGTGACTGTATGAGATTAGGGATATCCATTGTGTCACTGGAGAATGAACTTAAAATTTTTGCAGTAAAATAAAGTAACGTTTTTAAATTTTATTTTCTGTAATGTCATTATTTATTTTACTTGCTCTTAACTGTATCTACACTTTAATTGTAACAAGTGCATAACCATCTTTTTAAAATTAATATTACCACATTTATCAAACAGAGAAGATTAAAACTGCCATCAAAGGCACTAAAAGTAGGGCTCTTTGTCATGAGCAACTAGCATGTATTTCTTAACTGTGACTGAAATGGATATTTCTCATATTCTAGAGAAATTAAAGCAGAACTATTACCGATAGGTGTTTTATACCTGTATGTTTGTAATTTTCCTTTGTACAAATGGAAGAGTCTACTAGCCTTACTACCTTATGCTCTTTTAAAAAATGAGCACAGAATCTAGGTGAAAAGACTTCAAGAGAAATGATGAGGAACTGAAACCCAAGTCAGCAATTAGTGCCAAACTTAAATTTTTGAAGTATTCCTCCATTTTTTTCACTAATTAATCCAATGTTTGGCATCCCACACAACCTGAGCAACAGTAGCAGCTAAAGACAAATTCACAACAATGCTGATGGTGATGACTTTTCAAGATGAAAATTTTCACAGCAGCGTAGTTTCTGTAATTGAATACAATTATGGGTTGTTAGAATAGAATCATGGTAACCTACCTGTATACTGTAAAACACGAAAGCTGTTTACAGTGCAAGAGAATATGCATCCAAGGTTTGCTGCTGACAGGTTCTGTGTGCCATACAAGGAAGAAGGATAAAATCTGAGATGAAGAAAAAAAGAATCATGTTATTAAGTCATAGTTGAACTTGACAGATACATGACAGCATATAAATGAATCTCTTTTTTGACAAATTATGCAATTTCAGATACCAAACAGAGCCTATGGAATTGTGGGTCAGGATAAGAAGAGCTCAAGAATTTAATGCAAAATACAGAAGAGAGTGAGACTATGTAACATCAATAATGAGAGTTAAAAGAGACTAATATCTAAAAGGCAAAAAAATATCTTAATGCTCAGTATTTGAACAGTCCACAGGACTGAATCACTGACAGGGGAGACAAATTTGTCACTTCAAAGAAGTAGAATGAATGGATGAATGAATTGTTAAATGAATGATGATTGACTTGATTTGTAAGAACAGAGTATAAAGCTCTGACAGAGGACAGAAAAATCAAACCTAATTAATAAAGAACTACAGGAAAGTAATTATGAAAATAACTAAAGATGAAAGATGCCAACTTAGAGGGATGCACCCCTGAACTACTGATAATACAATCCTAGTCTGCTCAATGAGTGAATATTTAAAAAGGCATAACAAGATATAATGTAACTTCACTGGCAGATATACAAGCCAAGCACCACTAGACCCCTACAGCACATGACATGACCACAATCTTACAGTACTATCATGAGATGGGTACGACATTATCATGTAGCAGCTAACAAGCCTGATACTGCTATGAGGTAAACACAAAAATTATTTTATCTTATAATCGATGTGTGGGTCTCACTTGGTGTGAAAAATCAAAGATAAAGCTATTAAGAAGAAACTGAAGTACAGGAGCCGGTACTTAGAAGTAAATTATATGTGACCGAGGAAAACAGAATCAATGGAAAGTACAGGATGGAATGTAACACTATTATGGAGAGGAAAGTTGCTACTCACCGTATAGTGGAGATGTTGCAGGTGTGTGTGTGTGTGTGTGTGTGTGTGTGTGTGTGTGTGTGTGTGTTGAAGAAAGCCTTAACAGCCATAAGTTTTAATTGTGAGAGTCTTTTTGTTGTGCCTATCTCGAGGAAAACAGAAGACATCCCCGTCATGAATTGTGTTCTGAGATCAATGATGCAGAGCCTCAAGAGAGCTTTATATTAAATTTCACAGCACAAGATACAGTAATGGAAGGGTGTTGTCCTATTTAAAATCACACATTTCCCAAAACAAGTATTTTGAAATTTTTAAAGTATATGGAACTACTGTTCAAGAATTGAAAGCAGTCTGAGGGTATATCAGATCCAATAAGTGAAATCGTATATTATGGAAAACAAGTTATGGAGAGTTGTGTTATTTGTTGACATGTTCTATCACAATTTATTATGTATATAATAAGTGAGCAAATAGAAAACGAAGTTCAGTACAGTGAATCATGCTGCACGTGATCCATTCTGACTTACAGGTTGGATTCAAGGAGGTGATTACAACATTATCATGGTGGACTGGCGTGGTCCTGCAAGTAATGTGCTTTATAAACCAGCAGCAGATGCTGTCCCAGAGGTGGGGGCAATTGTAGCACGCTTTATTGATTTCCTGGTGCAGCAGGGTGCTTCTGCTTCCAATATGGAAGTGGTAGGACACAGTCTGGGTGCACATGTTGCTGGTGTGGCTGGAAACAGAGCTTCTGCAACAGTTGGCAGGATAACAGGTAACATCTGAAACCAAAATTTTCTAGTTTTGCTGTTAGATGTCCTTACACTATGGAAAAATTATTGTCCCACAACAATTGCACTTTTTTCACCACGCTTACAGATTTTCCACATTTACATAGGTTATCATTGTTACACTAATGAAACTAAGATAAACACAAAGTCCGTGAATATTAGTTATAAACTACTCCTGGAAATAGGCCTTTAAAAATTCTCATGTTACCATATTTACATGAGTTTATAAGCAGGTGTGACTCTGTGAATGGATGTAACCCCTAGTGACCAAGTTTCAATTCACAGATGATCTTACAATTTTGCTGGCAGTTAATATGATAGTCATCTCTGGCAAAGCTTTATGTTTGCATATAAAGAAAAAAAAATAAAGTTGCATGTCATTTGGTTCCCAAAATAAACTGTGGGTGTCCATGCAACTGGCTCTGTATGCTCATCATGCTACCTTAGTAACACAGTGTCCATATTATCACCACGGCATTTAGGCCCACCTTTGTGTTAAGTTAGCTTTACTTTAATGATGACATTATACATAATCCATGCATGCAGCCTTCATATACAGTAAACTTAGGAGAAGAAATATCTAGAAAATAAGTACTTGCCTGTTAAAATGCTTATTTAAATTATTTTTATCACTGTCCCATAATTGTGGCCACAGATTATCTAAACACATGCAAGTATTCCATATTTCAGAAAATTAATGTAGTTTTTGAAGTATTGTAAACTACTACACAATATATAATCTGTCATCAAAGGGCTATATTGAAATTAAACTTGTTTGTCTGCAGCACTGGATCCAGCTGCTCCTCTCTTTGGAGGTAAAGATGCGGCCGACAGGGTGGATTCTTCAGATGCAAGTTTTGTTCAAGTCATACATACCTCAGTTCTTGGGTGGGTTGATTCTCTAGGACATGCTGATTTCTTCCCTAATGGTGGGCAACTCCAAGAGGGTTGTGGAATTGATGTTGGTGGTGAGTACAAATTAAATTTGCTGTTGAAGAACTACACTGTAAAGATTTTATGAACAATGCCTAATGGTTGTAAGGACAATGACAGGAAGTGAATGATAAAGAATTAAGGTTTTGAAGAATTTATCAGCAGGCCCCCACAAACAAAAGCAAAACTTTATTCATTTACATCCTATCTCAAAATGAAATACAGCAGTCTTAATAGGGTCAGTCTCTTCACCTGTGGTCAAATGTGGCAATCTTTCTTAATATGAGACACAGATTAAAGAAACTTAAAGGTTTCAATAATATGCAAAAGTTAAGAACTGTAAATTTTTAATTAATTTATGAATATCAGTCAAAACAAGCAGGAACAGAAAGTAAGAATTTAAGAAAATATATACTATGCACTGGAAAGGCAAGCAGGCTGCTTAAGAAAACTGCCACTGCTATAAAAGCAGAGATAAGTAAAGTATGTAAGAAACAATATATGTAAATGAAAGAATAATGGCAATCATAGTACCTAAAGACTGTAAAAAATTATTATTGTTCAACAACATATTTCGTACAGGGTGTCCCTGGAGGAATGGTCCATATTCAGGGATATGACAGGAACAACCATTCAAAGCAAAAACGTTCTTCAAACAGGGGCTCTAAAATGCATACCTTAAGAACTACGAGCACTTTGTCATCTTCAAGATGTGAAACAAATCTCTTCTAATGCATGTTCTTTGATTTCCATATTTTAAGGGGTGGTAGTATGCACCAAAACAAGAAAAAAATGTCCGGTAAACATTGGCTCTAAAGTGGATACCTTAAGAACTGTAGAACTATGAGCATTTGTCTTTGCTACTGTGAAACACATCTCTTCTACTGAACAAGAGCTCACAATTCTTAAAGTATTCATTTTAGAGCCAGTGTTTACTAGACAATTTGTTTCCTTGTTTTGGTCCACACTACCAAATATATGGGAAGCAAAGAGAAGCAACGTAGAAGAGATTTGTTTCACAGTATTGAAGATGAACAAGTGTACAGCTCTCTTAAGATATTCATTTTAAAGCCCATGTTTATTATACTTTTTTGCTTTGAATGAGAGAGAGAGAGAGAGAGAGAGAGAGAGAGAGAGAGAGAGAGAGAGAGGTTGTCTTGGCAAAGGTCTAGCATGCTAACCACTGTGCCATCTCGTTCACATCACATATTATACTTTTGTATCTCATGCAGTGATACAAAATGATTCAAAGAAAAAAATGCAAAGTAATGAATGCATTTAGCTTAAGAAACTGCTTACTCACAATGCAGGTAAAGCTGGGGAAGAATATCAAAGCAAGTTACTGATCTGCAGACAGTAGCAACTGAAACCACAAGAGCAATAAACATTGCTGTTGTAGCTCTGAGCAACCGACATGTACTTAAGTTACAAAGATTAAAGTATTGCCAAATAAGAGATTAATATCTCTTTAATATTTATTTAAATGCACTGTAATTGATGAAAAGTTCTTGGTTGGCTAATTAATTGTGCTATCCTTTAACTTTTGCTGTATAAAGGTAACAATTTCTATAAACATTTAATAGTGTGGTAAAAACTATTTCTGTGTTCATTCAGGTTATTGCAGTCACAGTCGCTCCCATGACCTTTATGCTGAATCTATAACATCATCAGCTTTTGTCAGCTACCAGTGTGACAGCTACAACAACTATGAAAATGGAGCATGCTCAGGAAACACCAGGGTGTCTATGGGAGCGCCATGTCCTTCTAAGTGAGTATTTCCTCTAATTTCATACAACTTTTTAAATACTGCACACTAATCTTTATATCAAACATGCAATTGTAAGTATATCACATCCACAAACTATTGAAAAGTATGTGTGACCAAGTAGCGGGATAAGGAGTGTGGAGAGATAAAAGTATAAATCAGGTGCGATGTAGTGAAGATGCTCATTCAACATGTAACATCTGAAGATGATGACAAGATACACTGTCAAAATATCACGTTACTTAAATAACTGCATCTGACTGAACACCAGAAAACAATATAAACTATTGAAAAATATGTTATTTAAAGAAAGTTGCATGAATGAACCATCATTATCACCAGTTCCAATGGTTACATATCACCATCTAGTTCATAACTTAAGCAATAAGCAGAGTGCTCAGCCTTCTTTTAGAGTTACACAGGGTGCAGCAGAGGAAATGCATGTTTCTCAATTCTGAATAACTGAAGCTTGGTTTTATTTTTAAAAAATCTTGCTTTCAGTAATAATACCTTAATTAGGTTCAGAAAATAATGTCAATGAGGTAACGTCCTTCTGGAAACAAATTTGGATCCTCTCCTGAAGGTGATGCATTGCTGCCTCCAACATTTCATTCAGCACAGCTTCAATTTCCTGATGAATGGAAATCTTGAGATCATCAATTGTGCAGGGTTTGTTCATGTACACACTTGACTTCAGGTAGCCTCATAAAAAGAAGTGCTTCTAAATGCTGCGTGCCATACAGTGCTTCAATCTGAGACTGCATCTCAACATCTGACATAAACTTGTGATGAAGAAGACATTGAACCATGACTACAGAATCATTGTTTCTAATGAACTACTCGAGCATGAGCATACAATGCGCTATGCTACGATGGTCCATAAAGTCTGAAGCTGCATTGTCTGAACTGTCTGCCAATGGTTGTTGAAGGTCAATACCCCCACTCGTCGTGGAGTACTATTGGTTCAAAAACCAGGTGTATCCTCAGCTTCACCATGTAGATACAAATAAATTACACACTAGATTGAGAGATGTTAGATTTCTCAAAATAATAATAATAATAATAATAATAAAAAAATTAATAATAATAATAAATGGAAAATCTAGGATAGAATAATGACAATATTTTGAATAGATTGCTTCTCACCATATAATGGAGATGCTGAGTCGCTGATAGGCACACCAAAGACCAACCAAGTAAGCTTTTGGCTAAAAAGGCCTTCATCAGAACTGGACAAAAAGAACAAAACACACACACACACTTTTTATAGTGATCACACTGATTGTTGTTGAAATCACTTTCTACCACAGTATTTACTTTTCAAAAGTTTCTTTGTTATACTGGCATTAGATTTGACACTCTACATTTTTGGTTTGTGTACAGATTTGTCCACATAATGAGATTCCTGACACATAACTGATACTCCACACAGACAGACCACCTCCATGCCAACCGGCATAATTTTTAATTTGTGTGTGTGTGTTGGCTGCTGAATATTTCATTTATGTTATGACTAGATACATTTACTACTTCCATTATTTGAAAGGTGTTTAGTTTGTAACTCTCTTGAGGAATAAATACTCTGCAACAGAATTCAGGACAGAAAAACTAATGTTCAAAATGTGTGGAGGGATTACTGCATCATGACAGCCACATAAACCTATAAGCTTGGAGACATGTTATGGATGAGTCTCCATACAATCTAGTATATGGAAGCCAATGGGACCATGTGAAACAAAAGATTTCAGCTCTTGAGTAAAACTTAATTGGTACTTTGTTGGCTGCAAAAGCAATAAAATTTAGGGTCTAGTTCTAGTCTGGAAAAAAGTTTTACTGTGCCAAGCAGGTCAAAAAGATTGATTGGGTTTGATAAATGCTTTGGGGTGTGTACTTTGAGTTCATAAATAGCTGCCTGCACTTTCTGGCTGTTCATGAGCTACTGTAACATACCAACACTGATGTCAACATCAACATCTACATCTACATTAATACTCTGCAAAACCATGTGAGGTGCATGGCAGAGGGTACATCTCTTTGTACCAGTTATTAGGGTTTCTTTCTGTTTCATCCATGTATGGAGTGCAAGAATAATGACCGTTGGAATGCCTCTGTGTGTGTGTGCAGAAACTATTCTAATCTTATCTTCATGATTCCTATGAGAGCGATACATAGGGGTTGTAGTACATTCCTAGAGTAATCATTTGAAGCCGATTCTTGAAACTTTATTAATAGGCTTTCTCTGGATATTTTATGTCTATCTTCAAGAGTTTTCCAGTTCAGTTCCTTCAGTATCTCTGTGAACTCTCCCACGGATTAAACAAACATTCAATATCCCCTGTTAGTCCTATCTCCTAAGGATCCCACACACTTGAGCAATATTCTGGAACCAGCCGCACGAGTGATTTATAAGCAATCTCCTTTGTGGACTGATTGCACTTCCCCCATATTCTACCAATAAACTGAAGTCTACCACCAGTCATTATCACCAAATATGACATGAGTTATTTCTGAGTATTCAGACAAAGAGTTCCTACTTTTTTTACTTACTAATTCTAAATATTTTGCTGTAATATCACATGGAAATTTAAAAGATACCTTTTAATAGATGCATTTAATTTGAATAGGTAACCTATCATTATTGCTCCTTCAAAAACTAGTACGTGCCAGCAGTGAAGGTGAAGTACAGCACGTAACTACCCAACACAAGTAGCCACAGTAACATGTTTCCTCTGCTGATTAATACCTTGCATACAGAGGCCTCCAGCAGGTAATCATGCATTGTCAATGCACTGCACTGCCTTATCGGGAAAAATAAGTTATCTAGAAAACAGAAGTCCAATTTAAAAATGGCCTGTTGGCTTGAAGAGTCATTTGGTACTTTGCTTTTTGTTTGGCTGTATGCATGCTTAGTGTGCACCACTTAAGGCTATGAATCCATTGTACAAGCTGTAAATAGTTAAGCTGGCAGCAGTAAGGTTGTATGGTAAGAAGCACATTTACGTGGGAAGAACATGAAGCCCTGGTCATCAAGGAATGTGACAGGTTCCAGATATTAGAATCTCCCTACTGGCAAGGTACACATTAATTTAGGTATGCAAAGGTACACTTTCTTTTCAAAAATAGCTGGACACCTATTGTGGACATTAATATAGGTTGCGTTCACCCTCCTTCACCATTACGACAATTCGGAACTCTGCTGGGGATACTTCCATGAGGTGTTTGAGTGTCTGTAGAGGAATGACTGCCCATTCTTCTTCAAGAACCAAAACCATAGAAGGTAGTGATGTTGTGTGGTGGGATCTGGATTGAAGTCAACTTTCTAATCCACCTCAAAGGTGTTCCAGTGAGAATCTGGGCAGACCAGTCTATTACAGAAATGTTATTGTCCACAAACCAATGTCTGACAGGTGCTGCTTTATTTCAGGACGCCTTGTCATGCGGATACAAACAATCATTGTCACTGCACTCTCTCTACTGTATGCAGCAAACAGTGTTGTACAATGTGTCCATACACTTCAGCTTTTAGCAGTTTCTTAAGTGCAATACAGAGAAGACATCCTATCCACAAAAAACACTCCAATGCCATAACACCAGCTCCTCTGTAATTTACTACACATAAGGCAGGTAATGTTCTCCAGGCATTTGCCAAACTCAAACATTTCCATTGGATTGCCACAGGGTATAGGGTGATTCATCACTCCAAATCACTCTTCTAGTCATCAACTGTCCACTGGCATCACTCTTTACCACGTGAAGCATTGCTTAGCATTAATTAGAGAAATTTATGGCTTATGAGGAGTTTCTTGACTACTGAACCTCATTCTTTGTAACTTCTATGCACAGTCATTGTGCTAGCTAGAGTGCTGACAGCACTTTGGAACTTGCAGGTGATTACTTCCACTGATTTCATGTGAATTTTTACAACAATGCTCAACAGCCTCTGTCCACCAGTACATGAGGCATGCCTGGTCTTGGTTTAGCTGTCGTTGTTCCTTTGCATTATCAGTTTACAATCACATCACCAACGGTTGACCTAGACAGTTTTAGATGTGCTGAAACGTCCCTGATGGATCTGTTATTCAGGTGACACCCAATGACTAGTCCACTTTTGAAGTCACTGAGCTCTCCTGACCAACCCATTCTACTGTTACTGCTTCCCTACAGACAACAGACTACTGCCTGCCCCCTTTTAAGTTGGCGGGTCCGCCTATCGAGAAATCTAGTCGTTAGTTCTCTATTACTTAGTGGCGTGCAGACGCTTTTGATCAGATAATGTGCTTAGACACTGTTGGTGGCATAAAGTGCTTTGTTAAAAAGTGACAGAGCCAGTTTCCCAAGTACATAATTTTTTTCAGGGAGAGGCAGAACCAGAAGCAGTAGCTCTATCTGATGTTTATCCCAGCATTATCAGTTACCAGGATGGGCACTAACTATGGTGCAGGACAGAGACAGAGACAACTCTGGTAACATCATCACAAAGTATTCCTCATCCCTCTCGTCAGAACGCATTGTGCACCTGATGTCTTACTTGCACACCACTATAGTAGATGATGAGAAACACAGAAGTAGGGCTCAATGATTCAGTAGTAAAGTTCTGTAGACTTGGCATCCAAAGGTCTTCCCAGTCAGTTTGAGGATTATCTACTACTTATCACTCCTGTCAGTTCTGCCAATTTTTGTTAATGTGAATCATGCCGAGTTGCACTGTGCTTTGGGACCCACTTTAGGCTGTGTGTCCTCTTTTAATTGGCTGGATAGGTCAATTCAGAGTTTGGAGGAAGGTAACAGCACACCATCCCTAAATAACCATGCCTTGTGAAGAACTGTGGTGTTCAAACCAACTTTCAGGTTGATAACAGCTTTACTTACTTATATAGCACAAATCAAAGTAGTACCACCAGCGTTGCAATGGTTTATTGGGATAATTTTGGGAAAACATTAGGAGACTGCTTGTAGGATGCTGGTGCAACCTATTCTTGAACATTGCTCGAGTGTTTTGGATCCGCACCAGGTTGGATTAAAGGAATACGTTGAAGCAACTAAGAGGTGGGCTGCTAGATTTGTTACCAGTGGGTTTAAGCAATGTGCAAGTGTTGCAGAAATGCTTTGGGAATTCAAATGGGAGACCCTGGAGGGAAGGTGACAGACTTTTTGAGGAACACTATCGAGAAAATCTGGAGAACTGGCATTTGAAGTTGACTGTAGAACAATTCTACTGCCACCACCAAACATTTTGCATAAGAACTATGAAGACAAGATTCGAGAAATTAGGGCTCATATGGAGGCATACAAACAGTCATTTTTCCCTAGCTCTGTTTGCGAGTGGAACAGGAAAGGGAATGGGTAGTAGTGGTGCAGGGTACCCTCTGCTACAAAGCGAATAGCGGCTTGCAGAGTATGTATGTAGATGCCTTAGATAGTAGTCATTAGCTGTTAGTAATGAATATCAGATGAACGAATGACGAAAGGAGTGCAGAGAACTAAGAAAGGTGAAAAAAATAATGAAAGGAAAACAATGTAGAGTTTGCAGAACAATAGCAGAATAAAATAGTGAAAAAGTCCCACTAGGTAAGCCATACACTGTGAAAGAAGAATGGAGGAGTCTTAAGTGTACACTAGTAGAAAACTAGAGGAGTATGTGAAAGAACTGGTAACAGAAGATACAAAGAGACACCCTGGTGAAATTTTAATGTACAAGCAAACAATAATGTGTTAAGAGTACGGCTTCAACAAAAGACATCAAAAGCAAGAGAACAATACAAAATGAGAAATGCATGAACTGTATTCGCAGTTGTAAATACGAAATAACCATCAGCTGTGTATGAGGGAATGACGACAATGAAAATTTGTCCCGAACTTCAAACCAAACCTGGATTTCCTGCTTTATACAAGTGGTCGCATTAACTGCGTCGGCTATCCATGTGTGACTCACAGCCAGACTCAAAATTCCATACACCATCATTCCTGCATCATAACCTGTATTCATATGCACGTTATGTAATTCCCTTACAGGGGAGGACACTTTTAATTGAGTCACCGCATGGTATTGGCAGACAAATACAATATTGCAGTGCCTATGCTGTTAAGAAGAACGATGCTACGATCCTTTGGAGATGCATGCATGTCCGAAAGAACATTGCATCGTTCTTCTTAACAACACAAGCACTGCAATACCGTATTGTAAAGTGAGAAATGGGTAGTACAAAAAGTGATCATTGAGGAAACAAAAAAGTAGATGGAGAACAGGACTACAGTGATGAAACAGAATAACAAAGTAAATAAGCAAATACTGTATAAAATGATTGAAAACAAAAGGACAGGAATGGTGGAGAATGTAAATATGATTGATAAAGATGGGAATGAGGTGGAGGACCTCAAAGAGCTATGAAGGTCACGCATTTAAAAGAAACTGAATTAGAGATAGCACCTGTCTTAGAGAGCGATCACTCTGGTCACCACAGTGAATGGAATAGCTCAATGTGTAACATGACAGATGTCGTTTGACCTACAAGGACTGCTTATTAAGTTTTTAAAAAAATCATGAAAGAAAAATGTGTTTTGGGCATAAATCATTTTATTGTATCTGAAAATACTAGTTTTTAAAATTTTTATACTGTCACATCCATTTCAACCAATTCTGGAAACACTTTTTTCCATTCTAGTGCCGGTATCTCAAAAGAATAGTTTTGGAAGGGTTCTTGAGGTGATGAAATCATTGTCCACATATTTCTTTTGTTTGACATAAGAAAAAGACAACATCATCAGATTACCTTCCATTCAGAAGGCTGTTGCATGCAGCAACTGTTATATTGACTTGTAAATAATAGATTTCAGCTATCAGTTGGCCTTTTTAAATTTTATTGGCAGATTTAGATTTCATCTAGAAACTAGCCATTCTCAATGCACTATCATTTTTTATCAATGCATGTCATGCCTGTTGGTTGGGCTTCATCCACAGTTCATTGAATACTCAATTTATTTGAACTGTGGATGAAGCCCGACCAACAGGCATTACATGCATTGATCAAAAATGATAGTGCATTGAGAATGACTAGTTTCTAGATTAAATCTAGATCTGCCAATAAAATTTAAAAAGGACAACTGATAGCTGAAATCTATTATTTACAAGTCAAAAAGAAAACATGTTAGCTAATAAATGAGGTATATAGAGGCAAGGAGATATTAAATTGACTTTTTTTGTCAAGTAATAGGTAAATTGAAAAGAATAAATTGTTTGACATACTATGTGACAGCTGGCATTGTCATGATGAAAAATGATTCAATGTTTTCAGTGGTTTTTTTCCCTGATTTCATTGTCAACTTTTGGCAGGTAAATTGTTGTACACTGCTCAATATTACCTTTCTTTTGTCCTCAAACAATGGTCATGATCTGTCCAACATAGCCAAAGAAAGAAGTCTTTTGGAAGTGATTCACGAGTAAACCACTTTTGTTAGTTTCAAATCACATCAGAACACCCAAAAATTTGACTGCTGCATAGTTTCTTGCTTATATAGATGTGTCAAAGTTTACTTTTTCTGTCATGATGCTGTGAATGGGTTTTGCATTTCCTCAGCCCAATTTTTTTGAGCATTTCCTAACAACAACTGAAAAAAGAATGTTTATGAACTTCACATTGTGTGGAATCCTTTGGGAACTGCTATTTATCACAGCTAAATATTCGCGTAAAACCAGTCTTTCACATACCTAAAGTAGCCTCTAGCTCATGCTGCCATATGTCAGTTCCCTTCAATCATGTTGCACACAGCATCAATATTTTTTTTAGTGCAACATTTTTAGGTCAACCTTCACTTAATTCAGCGCTGATGTAAGCACAACCACGATGACATTCGTAAAACCAGTTGTAATCAGTCTTTTCTGAGAGTGAGGGTGACTGGTTGTTGTTGTTATTGTGGTGGTGGACTTCAGTCCAGAGACTGGTTTGTTGCAGCTTTCCATGTTCCTATATCCTGTGCAGGCCTCATCATGTCCAAATAACATACTTTTGAATCTGCTTATTGCACCAGCTCTTGGAAAGTCTTTCCTTCTCATCCCATCCGATAAGCTCCCCTGACCTGGGGTTCTGAATAACTTTTCTAAACCATACCCCTTTCCCTTAATTTCTCTAGTCCTTTTCCTTCCCATTCAACTCTTCTGCCAGACGAAGGAGCCACTGGCTCCAAAAGCTTGTAAAAGTTAAATCCTTTTGTGTGTGTTCTCCTTCCACCAGTCAGTGAGAAGATTTTTTTTTCTTCTATCCATTTACATTATATTATCAAAGTTCGTAAACGGTCATATAACAATACTGCCATGGAGGATAATGGTAGTTGGTATATGGACACATTGAAAGATCAGATGATTGTCTAACTTTTCACCTTGTGCTGCGACAAGCCATGACAGTGTGAATTTGGGTGCATGTGAGATTCTACATTTATGGTTTTACTGAAAAAGAGCAAAAGCTAGTAGTATTGTCTGATTTCTTTTTAAGTATGCCTTTGTGTCAGTCTGTCTTATATCTGCAGATGGCTGGTTAGTTGCCCTCAATTGTGTATGTTGTTTCCATCCGGGGATTTTTTTATTGCAATACAAATAATTACTTTCTATGTATCTGTTGCAGCACACGTGGAAATTTCTACCTGAAGACTGCTGGATCATCTCCCTATGCTCTTGGTTGATCTTCACAACTTTATTATGTTCATTATCACTGCATCAAATGGGAATACGGCTCTGCAGATAGAGATTAGTATTTCAATAAAACAATGCAATACCAATGTGTTTCATTTTTACTATTTGTTTTAGACTGTTTTTTCTGTAGACCTACAGAAAAAACAAAATGTAATTTACTGCAGATCCTAGTTAACCTTTACAGAATTTTAGTATTCCACTAAAGATATAAAACCTGTGTTCAGCAACTTGTTAATGGTTATATCAATAGCCCTTTGGATGCTTGTAGCAAAGTTAATGAAGGGAACACACTGAAAGTGTGTTGTTGCACCTGATCTTGATGATTGCTCCCTGATAAGAAGCTATTCTTGAAGCTACTACAATCTTCCAATGTGTGTTAAACTTCATACCTAATAATTTTTATGTTATGAGGACAAGTTGACATTACTACAACTTTCAGAGGTCTAGAATGGCCAAAAATGGCTCAGTACAGTTTGCACAGTTTTGGGGACAGACTTTTGGCTCTGTCTCTGGTGTAAGCAGGCCCTCCTCCTTGTGTTTGTACATAATAATCTTTGTTTGCCCATAATAACTTATCAGCCTTGGACACCACTGTCCGTTGTATGTCAAAAATATAATAAGTAAATTCTGTGTTTATATGCACAAATCTCAATATCTGACAACTGTAGTACATTTGCGAACATATCATTTGATATCCCAACATATATTTTTTCTGATCATTCTCACACTTTATTTTGGTATTTAAACTTCCTAGTATCAATTGAGAGAAATAGAAGGTACTGGGGCTGGTAGTGTTTTGCATTACTGTCAGGTTGAGCTGTCAAACAATACTTTGTGCAGTATCATCTTAAAAGCTATTACAAATGCTGTTTTGTATCTTCCAACATATAATTTTTTAGAAACAGTATAGCTTTTTTTTACCAACCTCCAGCATGCTGAAGGTGAAGAGAACTGCTACTTTTGCTTTGTTGGAATAAATGGTTGGAATTCCATCAGAAGTTGCATTAAGACGTATCCCTTGTTATTGGTGATGACTAGTTTCAAACACTGTGTCCATCCTCAAACCATCTGTCTTCAATACATTCAAGGATACTTCTTAACGCATCTTACGATGGAATTCCAACCATTTATTTTAATCAAAGGTAATGCTGTATCAAAAATGTAGGAAAAGATAGATTGTTACTTACCATAAAGATAACGTGCTACGCTGCAGACAGGCGTAATTAAAAGACATTTTACACATAAGCTTTCGGCCACAGACTTTGTCAGAAAAAGACACATACACACATCAGTCATTCACACAAGCAAGTACACCTCACACACAATTGTCAACTCTGGCAGTGGTCATGTGTGTTATCTTTACAGTAAGTTGCAATCTGTCTTTTTCTACATTGTGACATCCCTACCTGAGTTCCCATTGTTTGGAAGGTAAGGCTGTCATTAACCCAAGAGATGGTTTGAACACACTGCTTTTCCAGGCATGGCATTACCTTCCTCCTACCTTCAATCCGCCTTTTTTTTACATATAATTGTTTTGGTTTTCAGTGTGTAAGGTGATTCAGTTGGTTGGTTGGTTGGTTTTGGGGAAGGAGACCAGACAGCGTGGTCATCGGTCTCATCGGATTAGGGAAGGATGGGGAAGGAAGTCGGCCGTGCCCTTTCAGAGGAACCATCCCGGCATTTGCCTGGAGTGATTTAGGGAAATCACGGAAAACCTAAATCAGGATGGCCGGACGCGGGATTGAACCGTCGTCCTCCCGAATGCGAGTCCAGTGTCTTACCACCGCGCCACCTCGCTCGGTAAGGTGATTCAGTCACAACTGAAATGACAAAAAGTATTTAAACACTCATCTACTGTGATATCAGTTTCACCTGTTTCTTTCACACTACATCTCCCCCCACTGCAGTCAATAAGTGGGATGGGACCTGGTTTCTACCCTACCCACATCATACTCCAAAATTGGCCAAGTTAACAAGGAAACAGATTAGAAAGCTCATTATTTTAAGATCCATACTAAATTAGGATTCACTGTCACCCCTTCCCCTGACCTAACTACAATATTTTAAATCAACCATTAGTTTTATCTACATACTATGTTACTTTTACCAATTCATTATGCTAAAAATAGCCAAGTGCAAACACCGAAAAGAACAGAGTGCCATGATTCTGGTCACTTTGTAAGCTTTCAGTATGTGGATGATCCACAGAGATATTTAACCAATCATTTCTGGTGAATAAAGTGATTATTAAACTACACTGAAGAGCTGTTGAGCTGCATGACATAAGGCTGGAAACTTTCTGCAAATATTAACTGGAAATTTAATGAAAGGGATGCTTCATTGTCTCAGTGGGTAACAAAAGTTATGAACACCAACAATTAAAAAATAACCGTTAACTTTGCTGTCACCTGTTGATGTTATTGGTTTCAATATCTTGAAGGAGTTATGAAATATTTGGGTTGTTCACCGTACTTATGATACCCAGTTTGGGCAAAAAAGGGGGGGAGGGGGGGGGGGGTGGGGAGGGAGGGAGGGAGGGAGGGAGGGAGGGAGGGAGGGGGGGAGAGAGAGAGAGAGAGAGAGAGAGAGAGAGAGAGAGAGAGAGAGAGAGAGAATTTAAGTACACGATGTAGAAGGAAGATTAAAGAAGTATAAGGTGCGAGGAACATTCATAGTTACAGGGCCTAAATTAAATCCAAGTTCACTTCCTACTGTGAACGAAGGTAAAATGACTTTTTGCTGTCTATATGACAAGCAAGATTTAAATGGATGAGGGTTTTTCTTTCCCCCCATTTTCAGCTTTTTTTAGTCCCTTTTTCTACAAGTAGCTCAACTGTCACTTCTTAATTTACTTTTTTTTTATTTTTCCCCCTTATTTTTCAAACCCTCACTCACTTTCTTCCATGGATAACATGTTTCCCGATTCTTGTTCTTCGAATAGCATTATCTTGTTGACAGCTGTTTTTTGCAGTACGTCAGTATGATTTGAATCAATAGTTGAATGGTCTTTACTTTTCCGTTTTAATTTATATATCTTACATTTACCAGTTTTCTATTATATTTTTGTTATTTCCTTCCAACAAATGCAGTATTTTTGGAGTTTCAAATGAGCTCAATAGCTTACATCTCTTTATGGTCATTTGTCAAGTGGTTCAATATTTGACACTTCCTGGCATATTAAAACTGTGTGCCGGGCCGAGACTCTGAACTTGGGACCTTTGCCTTTCGTGGATAGGAGAGCTTCTGTGAAGTTTGGAACATAGGAGACGAGATACTGGTGGAATTAACTTGTGGGGACGAGCTGTAAGTCGTGTTTGGGTATCTCAGATGGTGAAGCACATGCCCGCAGGAGGCAAAGGTCCTGATGCTGAGTGAAAATTTCATTCGGGTTCAGTGTTCGTTACATAGTTGCTACTGGCTCTCATTTTGTTGAACAGTTCATTTTGGTTATAACAACAGTCTGTTGTTGTTGTTGATACATGACGACTAGGTGTCTAAACCATGTCGTATTTTGAGCTTTTGTGCTATGTATACACACTGTGCCGCAAGATAATTTGATCCTAAAATTCACAACTAGTCTAAATGCTTGACCAGGGTGTATACGCGGACAAGGAAAAAAAAATTTCTGGATTTCCCAGTTAAAAACACATTTTCTCCCAGGTGAAAACACACTTTTTCCGTGTTAAGTGACAGTATATTTTCCCTTGGAACTGCAGAACTTATCAATCCTTCGAATGATTATGGTTTTATACATGGGCATACAATTTCCCGGCACTTTAGAATACGAAACTCGGAAAAAGAGACACGTTTTGGAAATATCTTTGATGTGCAGCAACATGTATGCTGTGTATTTTCGTATTACAATAGTATACACTGGAATTCCACCAAACACCGCATGTTACTTTCTGAGTCATTGAAATTGAAATTGCGATGCACTTTTGTAAGCTAGTCATAGCTCATGTCATGTGATCTCGCCAGCCGATGACAGCGAATATCAGAGCATAAGACGCGTGATGTAGTCAGCCAACAGGAACATCACTGTTAAGTAGCATGAACACACAAACAGGGAAAGTTAATAGTTCAAATTAACATACACAGTGTTGCTACAAGAAAAGCAAAGCTTTCACATATAATGTTGGTCTCTAAGGTCAACAAGCTGCAAGAGAAGCTAAGCTTTCACATATAATGTTGATCTCTTTTGGGCGTGTTACACTTTAAGACATATCACAAAAATGTGCCAGTAAAATTTTTAATAATGACATAAATGTGTGATCTTCAGGGTTCGAAATTCTTCTAAGTGGCTAATCATCAAAGAGTTGATTTTTAAATGAGAGTCAAATGCTCTGTGATTTAAGAAATTCATGGTACATTCTCGCACATAGTTCAACTTACGTAAAAGGATATTTACTTTGAAAGTAACACCTTTCAAACCATCATTTGTAATATTTTCCTCGCGACCTGTTAGAAATAGGTTTGTTTCATCAGTTGCCACAGAGCGCAGATAACAGGCGACACCATGCTTGCGCAGCTACCATAATGTAGGAAGCCCATATGTTTGTACGTGTAAAACATTAACAGATCTTACATTATGTCATAAAAGAAGCATGACAGAGGATACTCCAAGAGCATTGGAATTTCGTGAACCATACTAATATGCATAATTTGGCTTAAAGTACACAGTCATATGTCCAGATTCCCAATGAAGTTTACCTCGACCTGATATTAAGCTTTTCAGGGTGGTTTTCGGGATGTAAATTTGCATGGAGCGCCAGTATTGTATTATATCATGTTTGGTCCTTTGTTGTTGTGGTCTTCAGCCCTGAGATTGGTTTGATGCAGCTCTCCATGCTACTCTATCCTGTGCAAGCTTCATCATCTCCCAGTATTACTGCAACCTACATCCTTCTGAATCTGCTTGGTGTATTCACCTCTTGGTCTCCCTCTACTATTTTTACCCTCCATGCTGCCCTCCAATGCTAAATTTGTGATCCCCTGATGCCTCAGAACATGTCCTACCAACCGGTCTTTTCTTCTTGTCAAGTTGTGCCACAAACTCCTCTTCTCCCAATTCTATTCAATACCTGCTCATTAGTTATGTGATCTACCCATCTAATCTTCAACATTCTTCTGTAGCACCACTTTTCGAAAGCTTCTATTCTGTTCTTGTCCAAACTAGTTATCGTCCATGTTTCACTTCCATACATGGCTACACGCCATACAAATACTTCCAGAAACGACTTCCTGACACTTAAATCTATACCCAATGTTAACAAATTTCTCTTCTTCAGAAACGCTTTCCTTGCCATTGCCAGTCTACTTTTTATATCCTCTCTACTTCAACCATCATCAGTTATTTTGCTCCCCAAATAGCAAAACTCCTTTACTACTTTAAGTGTCTCATTTCCTAATCTAATTCCCTCGGCATCACCCGACTTAATTCGACTACATTCCATTATCCTTGTTTTGCTTTTGTTGATGTTCATAAGTTTTTACTTCTTCTCCATGGATTTTAATACTTACCCCGAACTTTTCATTTGTTTCCTTTACTGCTTGCTCAATATACAGATTGAATAGCATCGGGGAGAGGCTACAACCCTGTCTCGCCCCCTTCCCAATTACTGCTTCCCTTTCATGCCCATTGACTCTTATAGCTGCCATCTGGTTTCTGTACAAATTGTAAACAGCCTTTCGCTCCCTGTATTTTACCCCTGCCACCACTGGAATTTGAAAGAGAGTATTCCAGTCAATATTGTCAAAAGCTTTCTCTAAGTCTACAAATGCTAAAAACATAGGTTTGCCTTTCCTTGATCTTTCTTCTAAGATAAGTCGTAAGGTCAGTATTGCCTCATGTGTTCCAACATTTCTATGGAATCCAAACTGATCTTCCCCAAGGTTGGCTTCTCCAAGTTCTTCCATTTGTCTGTAAAGAATTTGCGTTAATATTTTGCAGGTGTGACTTATTAAACTGACAGTTCGGTAATTTTCACATCTGTCAACACCTGCTTTCTTTGTGATTGGAATTATTATATTCTTCTTGAAGTCTGAGGGGAATTTTGACTGTCTCATACATCTTGCTCACCAGATGGTAGAGTTTTGTCAGGACCGGCTCTCCCAAGGCCGTCAGTAGTTCCAATGGAATGTTGTCTACTCCAGGTTCCTTCTTTCTACTCAGGTTTTTCAGTGCTCTGTCAAACTCTTCACGCAGTAGCGTATCTCCCATTTCATCTTCATCTACATCCTCTTTCATTTCCATAATATTGTCCTCAAGTACATCGCCCTTGTATAAACCCTCTATATACTCCTTCGATCTTTCTGCTTTCCCTTCTTTGCTTAGAACTGGGTTTCCATCTGAGCTCTTGATGTTCATACAAGTGTTTCTCTTATCTCCAAAGGTCTCTTTAATTTTCTTGTAGGCAGTATCTATCTTACCCCTAGTGAGATAAGCCTCTACATCCTTACATTTGTCCTCTAGCCATCCCTGCTTAGCCATTTTGCACTTCGTGTCGATCTCTTTTTTGAGACGTTTGTACTCCTTTTTGCCTGATTCATTTACTGAATTTTTATATTTTCTCCTTTCACCAATTAAATTCAATATTTCTTCTGTTACCCAAGGATTTCTACTAGCCCTAGTCTTTTTACCTACTTGATCCTCTGCTGCCTTCACTACTTCATCCCTCAGAGCTACCCATTCTTCTTCTACTATATTTCTTTCCCCCATTCCTGTCAATTGTTTCCTTATGCTCTCTCTGAAACTCTGTACAACCTCTGGTTTAGTCAGTTTATCCAGGTCCCATCTCCTTAAATTCCCATCTTTTTGCAGTTACTTCAGTTTTAATCTACAGTTCATAAACAATAGACTGTGGTCAGAGTCCACATCTGCCCCTGGAAATGTCTTTCAATTTAAAACCGGGTTCCTAAATCTCTGTCTTACCATTATATAATCTATCTGATACCTTATAGTACCTCCATGATTCTTCCATGTATACAACCTTCTTTTACGATTCTTGATCCAAGTGTTGGTTATGATTAAGTTATGCTCTGTGCAAAATTCTACCAGACGGCTTCCTCTTTAATTTTTTGCACCTACAGTATGGCCATCTGTATCGCTGAGGCACACAAGCCTCCCCACCAACAGCAAGGTCCACGGTTCTTTATATGGCATAATGCCATATGTGCTAGAAGATGAAAACATGCACTTAAAATGCAACGAACAGTTGAAGCTAGTCACTAGTGTGGAATTAAACACTTTGTTTTAAATACATTGACTGCCTCTGCAGAAAAGGTTAATAAAAGTCTAATTTCTTTAGCAGACAGACAAAAATAACTTCATTGTTCTGCAAGGTGATTAATGCTTGACTGTAAGAAAGGTGGAAATAAAATAAAATCTGAAACTAATAACATATTTTAGTCTTTCATAGATATGTGAATGTATTTTAATTCACTTGATAACCCTTGACCACAGATATCTGTTTTGTTTTCATTTGATGTGAGAGTAAACGAAGGGGAAACAGCAAAATCACTAAATGTAAACACGGGTCATGTGGAGACTACCCGCTACAACTCAGACTGCTCTGCGCATCAGCCCCGGATCTACGATGTTTGCGAACTGGGTAAATACTACAAAAACGTGTTTTCAAAAATATGTTGATCTTGTAGTGCACATCTTTCTGAAAAGTCTGAAACATAAAACATATGTGTTCGAGGAAACGTAAGATATGTTATTTGTCTTAAGTGTGCTAAAGGGCAGTGCCATGCCTCTTCATACAGCAGTCTTCTATCACAAGTCACTGTATTTTGCTCTGTGGAATTGAAACATGTATATTTTGTAATGGATGCCATCAAACTATATTCAGGACAGTGGAAATTGAAATGTCCTATGGTGCCTCTCCTGCTCCCAGTTGGTCGGTTTGACAGCCTGCCCCCCCCCCCCCCCCACACACACACACACACACACACTTTTTAAATCTTGCAATTAATAGCGGATGGGATTATTTGTAATCTGGAAAACAAGAACTCTTCAGAATATTTGCACTGTTTATTGAATATTAGCTAATAACTTGCTGTTTTGGGTGACATAATATTAGATATAGGATACATAAAACCAATAAAGACAAGAGACAAGAAAGAAAGTACACATTTCTTCAATCCTTAGCTCCTAGCATTTTTTTCTCTCTAATCTTGCTACTGCTTTACATGGCGTGCTTTTCTTTCTGGAAAAGACTCTATTATACCTCATCAAACTTCGTCAAACGTTTTGCTACATGAAAAATCGAAATGTCGTTATCTAATACTGAAAAAGCTGTTAATACAAATAAAACCCAAGACTGGTGTGGTTTCTCGATCTGATTATGTCTATTTTGTCACTGTCTGCTAGATAAAACAAAATGGGCCTTTCTACATTTTTATAATACGACAGAATATAATTCACAAAGTACCAATATCAAAAGCCTATTAGACCTACTGCAAGCAAAAAGCTTTATGTTAGGAAATAGTTTCACATTTCATTCATACACACCAGTTTCTCAAGCATGAGATAAAAAAGTAGTATTACAAAATTTCTATATAAATTTGGAATCGTCTTATTCTTCTATGATTTGTGTGATGTCCTTGTTCGAACAAACAATCTTGTCCTCACTTATTCTGTAGCTATACTTGCCATTGTCAAAATTTATTTGCCGATTAACTTCACTAATCCTGCCAGAATCACCGGTTTAGTTATCCTGCAATTATTATCCGTTTAGGAGTTGTCACATGTTTGTACAACACGTCTTCTGCGTTACTTCCAGAACAGAACTTAAGTGGCTGCTAGCCGGAGACTGTACAACTGGTCCTTAACTAGTGTAGTGATTTGACCAAAAATTTTCTGTCAAAATTTCATTTTCTTGGGTACACTGAGAAGATAATATGCAATCTTTCTCACCTGTTATTCCTGTTAGTCATTTACTTCCATTCTGGTAGTCTGAATCTACGGATTTCACTCAAAATTATAACAACACTGATCATTCGCAGACCCAATTCATTCAGAAATCAACTTAAAATGTGTTCAAAAATTTTCAAAAGCCAACAGGGATGCATTTCAAAAATCATATGAATAATCGACCAACGTGTGCTGGATCCTAGGTGCTTTGTGAAACAAGTTTTTTTTTCCCTCCTGCAACTGCTTGCACAGTTAACAGTCATATTCATGAAGTCAGAAGCAGGAGACTCTACTACTCAAACGTGACTCGACTGTGCATGCACATGAGCCCGTTCGTAAATGCTAAAATGAATCTAATGTAAACAATTGTGACTTCGCACTCATCGGAGGCAATTTGTTGATTTGTTGTTGTGAAGCATTGCATAGTCTTCCTAAAGCCTTTGACACATTTTGCTGTTAGCAGACACTTGCATGAGCACTGTTGTCGTTGTTGTATATGGCTCATTTCCTTTGCAATTCAAGTTATTTTCGTTTTTTTCTCTTGATCATGTTTTATTGTTGAAGTATTATTCTGCAGTAGTGGGATACATTAATATTCTTTGTTAGAATAATGGTTCTTACCAGTCAATTCAAAAAATTTAACTGAAAATTAAAACAATGAAAAATTCATGGAACTCTAAAAAATTCCAGGGTTTTCTCCCAGATGAAAAAATTCCCGAGTTTTTCCTGGATATCCCGGTTGTCTCGGGTCGTATACTCCCAGTTGACATATACACAAATGGCTCACTGCCCACTAGGGCGTTTTGATTGGCTACTGTATACCATTTCTTCAAGCTACCTTAAAATCTACTGCTGAGGGTGTAAGACTTTCATATGCAGAACACAAGATAAGGTGCACACATCAAATCTCCATGTAAAACCTGTGCTGAAAGAACATCCTTATTCTGCATGGGAGAATTTCTTAAAATGAATCCCTCTTACTTTAAGTGCCAAATATTTCTACTCACAATGGAAGTAACCAGCAGCAAATAGGGGCTTCATATCATTTAGTTAAGTCAATGTTACAAGAAATAGTATTTATACTTTGCTAAGAGTGTGTTCAACAACGATTTACAGCTCTGGCTCAAAAATGGCTCTGAGCACTATGGGACTTAACATCTGTGGTCATCAGTCCCCTAGAACTTAGAACTACTTAAACCTAACTAACCTAAGGACATCACACACATCCACGCCCGAGGCAGGATTTGAACCTGCGACCGTAGCAGTCGCGTGGTTCCGGACTGAGCGCCTAGAACCGCTAGACCACTGCTGCCGGCTTTACAGCTCTGCATTTCAGTAATATTGTCCTACCGTAATGCTGATTTTATAACATTAAATGCACTGTCAGTCTACTTCATTCCAGCAACTGAATTGCCTACAAAAACCTAACCTGTATCAATTTCTGCAAAATATTGCACTATGAAAAATTTCAGGAGATATGTGCCAGAAGTATTACAATTTACTATCTATATTTATTGGGAAAGAAAAACTGCATAGCCATCAAAAAATCACAAATATTCCATGATAAAAAAATTCTTTCATCCAAATTTTCTCTGTCAATGGAAAGATAATTTCAATAGGCTTTCATACGAGGACTTCACTGGTGTCCCTGTTGTTGCATGCAAAGCTGGAATCCTGTGCCTTGTAGGCCCTTTCATAATTTTGATTGTATATGTTATTGGGGGATAATATCCTACTGTTCTAACTGGAATTTCATTGGCAGGAAGGCAACTATATCACAAAGAACTGGGTCAGTCAGGATGTTGAGGACAGTGGTAATATTATTCTTATGGCAATAGGTCCCTCACTGTTCTTCTACCTTCCACGGCACTTATCCTCAGTCTTATAAATATGTCACAATATACTTCCTATTACAGTCTGACCTATAGGAGAAAGTTAACACCAGGAACAACAAAAATAAAACTATTAGCAATGACTTAATTTTGATGCCAGTTTGTTACGCATTGTTTGTTGAGTAGAATGCCATTTTCTATTCCAAACATTACTGACTTGCCTCAGAGTTACAACCATGTGCTTTTGATTAAGAATTGACTACACCTATTGAACATGAAGCTCAAATTTTTTGGAACTGCTGATTACACACACCTAAACATGACAAACCTACTGATAAAAAGGAAGACAATGAGATTATTAGAGACGGAGCACAAGTTTGTATTAAAGTATGGGGAATGAAATATGCCATCTTTTAGAAAGGAACCATTTAAGCATTTGTCTTAATCGATTTAGGGAAACCATGGAATATCTACATCTGGATGGCTGGGTGTCCATACTGTTGAATGCGACTCCAGAGTCTTCCCACTGTGCCTCCTCATTTAGTCTCAAGGCTCAAAAGAGGAATAATCACCACCGTATTTTGTGTACAGTTCATCTGTCAGAAAGCAATGATGTCTCATCAGACAGTTAACTGAGATTTTCAGCTATTCTCAGAACAATGATAAGCACAATCAGCAATTAATAACCAAGTATTAATAATGAGTGTGGACTGAACTGGCAGGGCTATAATTTATGGCATTAATGACAAATTACTGAACAAAGGATATACAGGTTTTAATAATTTTAAAGAATATGGTGATAAATATATTAAAAGCATAAATACAAGACACAATTACAATTGACAGTAATATTGACTCCCTTCTTACAAAGCCAAGTTTGTATCTATAGTGTACGAAACACTCAATTTGCCCACACACAAGGAAAGAGAGCAAGACATTCGGAAGCAAATTTCTCAATTTGGAATGTCACACTGACATAGGAGTCGTTATTTTTGTTTACTTAATTATACCTTAGACTGTAAAGACTAAAAATGTAAAGGTGTTCTAAACCTGAAGATTCATTGTCCACCACTGGGTGGAGTCCTTACTGGAAGTGCTATGCTCTTACCTGTTCCCAACCAGATCACACAGTTTTTCAATTAGTTACAGAAGGACCTGTAGTTTAACATGAGATCCAAATGATGGAGCAACTTCATTATTTTATGTATACACTAATTACAAAGAAATTACTAATGGTGAATATTTATTTCACTAGTGATCTTTTCTTTTTATAACTTAGTAATCAGAAAAAGCATACAAGTGTTGTGAAATTGACACAAAATACACAACACGGAATACTAAATTAATTTGAATCTGACATTTACATGGAAAACATTTTCTTACTGAGGGAAATAATAAGCTCACGTTACAATTATATCACAAATTATTGGAACACAAATGGACTTTTCAAAAATATACTGCAGAACATATATAACATATATAAAACACAGAAGAAAGGCTCCCATCATTCCAACGAAATCTCTTCCATGAGTCCAACATATACATTACACAGTGATTAACATAGGCACAAACGTATTTCCTATATTAACTCTTCGGTGCACCATATGCATCTGGCATCCTCTCAATGGTAAACCTACAACAGAAATAGGGACCATTTACTAAAGAAATTACTTTTTAACATACACTAGCAAAATCTGGTGATTAGAAACCTTGCTTCTGAGACAAGAGTGGAACATCTGCTTACCAACTCCTCCTGCAGGTGTGACAAACAAAAATAACAGATGAGGCATTGAAATTTCAGATTTTGGAAGTACATGATATATATACGTCAAAAGATAGACAGATTAGAGGGGGGGGCAATGCTGGAAATGTACTGAACTATACCATACAAGGACACACAAGTAGCAGGAAATAAAGGACTACAACTGTATTTCAGATTCACAAACAAATTTCCATTTTCAACTCTGTCTCAAATAGCAAAGGGTATGGTTGTACATCTTGTTCTTCATAGGTGATCAGTTAGTGGTGGCCAGTAAAGATGACATCTGCTTTATACCAAAAAAATTATTAGAAGAATATGAGAAGAGGGGACTGAAAGCAAATTTTCAAAAGACAGAATACCTATGCAATAGAGAAATTGTAGGAAACATAACCGTAGAGGACCAGCAAACCAAGGAATGTAAAAAATTTAAATATTTGGGTGGCATCCTGTCGGAAGATGGAACAAGTAATTGGGAAATATAGCAATGAGTAGCCCACGAGAAAGCAAGAATCCAGAGAGCTAAGCCCTCCATTATGGTCTTCTAAGACAAGTTGGAATGGCAAATGGCTCTGAGCACAATGGGACTCAACTGCTGTGGTCATAAGTCCCCTAGAACTTAGAACTACTTAAACCTAACTAACCTAAGGACAGCACACAACACCCAGCCATCACGAGGCAGAGAAAATCCCCGACCCCGCCGGGAATCGAACCCGGGAACCCGGGCGTGGGAAGCGAGAACGCTACCGCACGACCACGAGAAGACAAGTTGGAAAGTAAAGAAGATGCTCTACAGTAGTATCAATATTATGAAAAGGAAAGTTGCTACTCACCATATAGTGGAGATGCTGCACAACAAAAAGACTATTCCCCCCCCCCCCCCACCTACACACACACACACACACACACACACACACACACACACACACACACACACACACACACACACACACACACAAAACACGCAAGCAAACACAACTCTCACACACGACTCAGGAGTTGTGTGTGTGTGTGTGTTTGACGAAGACCTTACAGGCCGAAAGCTTTCTTTGGAACAGTCTTTCTGTTGTGCCTATCTACGACTCAGCATCTCAGCTATATTCTGAGTAGCAACTTTACGTTTCATGATATTGTTACATTCCAACCTGGATTTTCCACTGTTACATTCCAACATGGATTTTCCACTGTTTGGTTTTTGCTTTGCAGTAGTACTGTAGAGGCTGTAACGACCTATGAATATGAGTGGCGGGAGCTTACTGGAACTAAATAAAAACAAATCACAGTTGGAGTAATGAGCTATCTTAGAAGATCGTGTAGTATATCTCAGTGAGCTTTATGAGAAACTCAGTGATTAGGAAAATGACCCACGGTCAAGGAGTCAAGGATACAGCGCAGATAAAATAGCAGAAATGCAGCTCCCCTGGTATGGACTTGCTATACCATCCTTAGGAAAGGAGCAGAGAAAGATCGAAGGCTGCCTTATTACATGGCATAAAGGAGGCTATGAGAAGAAGAGAACTACAGCTAGTGAGGTGATGGACACTGTCAAGGGACCACGTGACACTCCAGCCAATAGCGTCATTCTGCCACTTCGGTCTGTTTCGTGCATTGTTATGTGTGCTTTAAACATGTAATACTGATTTCTTTTGCAGTGTACGTGTGTGGATGATTATATTATTTGTGAAGTTCATTATGCCTGACAGATCAGAAAAGCACCAAGTGCTACACAAGTGAGCATAAGTTATAGCATTCCTAGTGTACAACTTCTTCAAAAGAGAAAACAAAGCAGATGACTCAATGCCATGTGTTTCTCACCACCAATGTTGGCAACAGCCAGGCGAGAACAGCTGACATGTGCAGTGTGGGACTGCGAACTGACAGCATGTCTCCAGCGAAGCGAATGTGTCTGTCAGAGCCACTGGGTCAGCTCCTTTTAAACTGCCAGGGAGGCGGTGAAATTATAAAAAGGAACTAGGCAAGCTGGGAGATTTCACAAAGAATGCTTTGTCGGACAATACTTGATACATATTTGAGAGGCGAATACCCATCTGCAGACAATTTAGTTTCCCAAATGAAAGGGAAATCGGATTTTAACAGCAGGTGATGGACAATGCTACGGATATTAAAGAAAATGGGTTTTTTACATTGTAATATTGATGACTGGAAAAAATTCCTTATGGAAAAAAGTGATATTGTAACCACAAGGAGAGTATTTTTAAGAAGAATGCAGGAGATTCGAGACAGTGGGACTCTCACATTTATTATATCGATGAAATCTATGTGAACCAAAATGATGCAAGGTCAGTGTGCTGGAAAATGAGAGACAGATTTGGTGGTCTTAAGGTCATAGTAGGTAAAGCTAATTGACTTACTATCATACATGCAGGATCAATGGACACAGGCTTTATTTCTGGGAGTAAACTAATAATTAAGGCTTCATAGTCAAAGAGCTCTGAGGTTTACCATAGTGAGATAACATACAGTTTATTTAAACAATGGTTTACAAAATGATTGTCTGCCCTTCGTGATCTCGCGGTAGCGTTCTCGCTTCCCGAGCACGGGGTCCTGGGTTCGATTCCCGGCGGGGTCAGGGATTTTTCCTGCCTCAAGATGACTGGGTGTTGTTGTGTCGTCTTCATCATCATCATTCATCCCCATTACGGTCGGAGGAAGGCAATGGCAAACCACCTCCATTAGGACCTTGCCTAGTAAGGCGGTGCGGGTTTCCCGCATCGTTCCCCTACGTTCTGTAAAGAAGCATGGGACTTCATTTCCATTTTTTCATTTCCATATTACAAAATGATTATTGCCATACCTCCACCAAAATTCAGTTATTGTTGTGGACAACACTAGTGTCCACTCAGTGCAGCTCAACGAAGTCCTTGCTACCCATACCAGAAAGTCAGATATTATCGCTTGATTATCAAGTAATAACATTCCTCACAGTCCATCATGAACCATGGTGGAACTGGTGCTGCTTGTCAACACAAATAAGCCAGCTTACCATGCCTGTGAGAGTGATGACATCGCTAAACAACATGGGCACCAAGTAATTAGATTACCACTGTCATTACAAACCCATCAAGACGATATGGGCGCAGTTGCAAGCTTGCATCACAGAAAAGAACAATAACTTTAAATTTGCAAATGTTGAGAGTCTTACAGTTGCAGCAATCGAGAGCATCACAATTTCTGCATGGGTGGAGTGTGTAAGGTATGGAGAAAAATTACAGCCTGACTATCAACAAGAAATTAGTATGGACTGTATTACGGAGCCTTTTGTAATAAACCTCAGCGAGTCAGACTCGTTGCAGTCTGACAGCAAAGAAGATGGTGTCAATTTATTGGTTTGAAGTTGGTAAGGACTAAATTCATTGCCTTGTCTATGTGGCAGTTTGATCTGTGGCAGCATATGAAACTATGATTATGCAGTTTTATATTTTGTATGTGTAGAGACAAACAGTGAATGCCATTAGCTATCGTACGTGTACAAGGAAATAATTCCTTACATTTCACAAAACCAGTTGTTTTTTATTTTGTTATGATTTGACAAATGGGCAGTTACACGATTAGTTACACAAATAGTTCATTCAGTTGACCTGAATATATAAAGCACAAGTTTATGATCAACAGTTAACAATATTTCAAAATAATTAATGTCACTGTTGAGTAACATATAGCACATTGTTCATAATTTCAATCAGACATATTTCAGCCTTATTACAAACTGATCAAAAGGCTTCTCTTATTTAGTTCCAAATATCTTCTCACATGACTGCCTGTCTTGGCTGGTCCAGGTATACTTTGCTAAAATGTGTCGTCTGTAATTTCTGTAGCATCAAGTTGCTACTGAAATTCATTCTCATTGCTGTCGTTTCTGCTTGAGCACATTATTTTCACTTCCACAGTTAGAGTCATTTCTACATTTACATCTATAGTCTGCAAACCATCGTGAGATGCGTGGCAGAGGGTACATCCCACCGAACCAGTTATTAGGGCTTCTTCCTGTTCCATTCACATATGGAGTGCGGGAAGAATGATTGTTTTAATGCTCTGCGTGTGCAGTAATTATTCTAATCTTATCCTCACAATCCCTATGTGGTACATTTGTAGAGAATCATTTACAATTGGTTCTTGCAAATTTGTAAATAGACTTTCTCGAGATAGACATAAACTATCTTCATGAGTCTTCCAGTTCAGTTCCTTCAATACCTCTGTGACACTCTCCCACAGATTAAACTCACCTGTGAACATTTGTGCTACTCTTCTCTGTATACATTCAATATCCCTTGTTAGTACTATCTGGTAAGAGTCCCACACACTTGAGCAATATTCTAGAACTGGTTAGACGAGTGATTTGTAAGCAATCGCCTTTGTAGAATGGTTACACTTCCCCAGTACTCTACCAAAAAACCAAAGTATACCACCTGCTTTACCCACAACTGAACCTATGTGATCATTCCACTTCATGCCCAACATTGTGTTAACCCACTTATTTGTATGGTTGATTTGGGGGTGGGGACCAAACAGCAAGGTCATCGGTGCCATTGGATTAGGGAAGGATGTAGAAGGAAGTCAGCCGTGCCTTTTCAAAGGAACCATCCCGGCAGAATGGCCAGACACGGGTTTCAAACCATCGTCCTCCCAAATGCAAGTCCATCGTGCTAACCACTGCACCAATTTGTTCGTACTCGTTGATACTATACCCACAGGATATTACGTTTTTTCGAAGAGCAACATTTCACATCTCTGAACATTTAAAGCAACTTGAAATCCTATCAAGGTCTGACCGAATACCTATGCAGCTTCTTTCAGATAGTACTTCATTATAGATAACTGCATTGTCTGCAAAAAGCCTGATTTTACTATTAATATTGTCTGCAAGGTCATTAACATACAACATGAACAGCGAGGGTCCCAACACACTTCTCTGGGGCACACATAAAGTTACTTCTACATCTGAGAATGACTCTCCATCCAGGATAACATGCTGCGTCGTCCCTACCAAGAAGTCCTCAATCCAGTCACAAATTTCACTTGATACCCCATATGATCATACTTTTCACAATAAGCGTAGGTGTGGTACTGAGTCGAATGCTTTTCTGAAATCGAAATACAGCATCTACCTGACTGCCTCAATCCAAAGCTTCCACGTATGTCACATGAGAGGAGTGCGAGTTGGGTTTCACATGATTGATGTTTTCGAAATCCATGCTGGTTTGCATTCTGTTCAAGATACCACACTATGTTTGAGCTTGGAATATGTTCTAAGATTCTACAATGAATTGATGTCAAGGATACTGGACAGTAGTTTTGTGGATAAATTCTACTATCCTTCTTGCAGATGGGTGTGACCTGTGCCTTTTTCAAGAGCTGTGCAAGGTTTTTTGTTCGAGGAAACTACAATATATTATAGCTTGATGAGCGGCTAACTTAGCCATAAATTCAGTATAGAATCTGACGGATTCCACATATGATGAGAATGCCAGATCATCGGTGGCCAAAGAAAGTTTATGAATGGAAACAACCCGGCAGACATAAGCGTGGAAGACCACGACGTTCTTAGACAGACAACATAAATGGAGTAATGGAACATCGCTGCATCGACAAGGAAGATGCGCTGGATCAAGAGGCTTGGTGGAGGATAATAGGAATAAAACAAGATGATGTTCTTAATTAATCTTTGTACTGATTAATACTGTAAATATATATAATCTGATGGATTCCATTGGGCCCTGGAGCTTTGTTTAATTTTTAAAAAATTTCACCCATTTATCGACACTAATGAAACTAATACTTCTTTGATTCATATTTTCAGTGGTATGATGATTAAATTGGGACAGTTCTCCCATCTTTTCCTTAGTAAAGGAACATTCGAAACTGTAGTTAAGCTTTTAGCTTTTGCTTTGCTACCCTCAATTTCAGTTCCTGTCTCATTCACTAGGGCCTAGACACTATCTTTGGTGCCACTAACAGCCTTTACATACGACCAGAATTTCTTTGGGTTCTGTGAAAAATATTCTGCTACGGTAGCCACTGAAGGCATCATGCATTTCTCTCTTGATAGCCATACGCGTATCATTAACCATTTCTCTCTCTATAACCCTACACTTTGTTTTACATCCATTATACAGTAATCTCTATTTATTTAGAAGTTTCTTTCCATTGACTGTACTGCGCGGAGGCTCCCTCCCATTATGAACTGTTCTACTAGGTGCATGGTAACTATTATTTTAAACTTGCGCCAGAGTTCCTCCACGTGCTCCTGCCCTGTCCTGAATGTTTCAAGTTCCTCATTGAGATATGACACTACTGATTTTTTATGTATGTTACTGAGCATAAATACTTTTCTGCTTGTTTTAGTTGTACTCTGGTAATCATTGTTGCCTCAACCATGTCATGGTCACTGATACTAGTTTCAAAGTGGCCAAAGAGGTCAGGTCTATTTGTTGCCATTAGATCCTATATATTTCCATCGTGAGTGGGGGTTCCTATATACTTGTTCCAGGTTGTTTTCAGAGAAGGCATTTAGTAAAGTTTCACAGGATGAATTCCCACATCCACCACTAACAAAACTGTAATTTTCCCAATTAATTGTTGGATAGTCTCCACCACTGATTAGAGTATGATCAGGGAACTTACATACAAGTGAACCAAGGTTTTCTCTAAAGTTTTCGATTACATCCGGAGACGAGTCTGGTGAGCGACAGAAGGATGCAGTTTTCATTTCATGCCCACCCCTGACACTGAAACAATCTTACCTGCAGCTTCAGTTTCTACCTTAGTGGATTTGAGTTTTTGCTTACTGTGACAAATTCATCACCTCCACTTCCCATTTGCCTATCCTTTTGATATACAAGGTCTATTCAGAAAGTAAGGAACTTTTTGGCATTAAAAAAAAAAAAAAAAAAAAAAAAAAAAAAAAAAAACTAAATGCCAGAAATACATTTTGCTACATTCATCTGAAAGAGCAACTGACATACTACTTTTCCACATAATCACCAAACACATTGAGGCACTTATCATAGTGGTGAACAAGCTTTGAAAGACCGTCGTCGTAAAATTCTGCCGCCTGACACTTAAGCCAGTGAGTCACACCCGCTTGGAGTTCTGCATCATCATGAAAGCGCTGTGTTGCAAGCCAGTCCTTCATCTTGAGAAACAAGTGGAAGTAGCTTGGTGCAAGATCAGGGCTGTAGGGCGGATGAGGGAAAATTTCCCATTTGAATGAATTTAGGGGTTCTTTAGTGCAGTTTGCCATGTGAGGTTGTTCAAAAACAAAATTTTGGACATCAGCTTTCCTTGGCGTTTGTTTTGAACTGCTCTTCTAACTAAGGCTGTGCAAAGTTTGACAGTAACGGGCAGAATTTATGGTTGCTCCACGTTCGAGAAAATCAATAAGAAGCACACCTTGCCTATCCCAAAACACTGTCGCCATCAAATTCCTTGCTGACAAGGTTTGGAAACATTTTTTTTGGTTTTTGTGGGACCTTGTGTGCCCCCACTCCATGGACTGTAATTTTGTCTCACAATTGACGTGTTTCACTCAAGTCTCATCACCGGTTATGATTCGATCCAGTAATGAATCACCATGTTTGTGGTAGGCCTCCAGAAATGTCAACGTTGCCCACATTTGCTGTTCTTTATGGTGCTCTGTGAGCATTTTGGGCACCCATCACACACAAAATTTGTGGTAGCCTAGCTTTTGAGTGACAATTTAAAACAACAAAGTCCACAAAACTTGTGGAAAAGAAAGCGAAAGCTCCGTTATTGTGAAGTGATGGTTTTCAAGAATTGTTTCATCAACTTTAGTGACAAGATCGTCAGTCACAATGCTCGAGCGTCCACTCTTTTCTTCATCATGAACGTTGGTTCGGCCATTTTTACACAGCATGCACCATTTCCAGACGGAACATTCACTTATTACATTGTTTCTGTATACTTTGAACAGTTAACGATAAATTTCTATAGGTTTTAGGTTTTTTTGCCAACAAAAACCTTATCACAGACCGCACTTCGCAACTGGCAGGATTTTTGACTGCAGCACACATTTCTAATTTGAATATCGAAAAAACCAGACACACAGAGACGCTGTCACAGATGGATGCCGAGTGAGCTGCTGAGCATGCACATACCAAAATATACACGATCGAGGTGCGCCTAGTGGCATCAGACGGAAACGTTCCCTAGTTTCTGAATAGCCCTCGTACATTTAAATTTTTCCCAAAAATGCTTGTCCATTTTCTTGCTGCCTGTGGTCATTCTGAAATTGTGGTTGACAATTGAATTGTCTACAAAATCAATAGTATACTATTCACTTAAATGGCCTATGATGTTTGTTACATACATTAATCTGTGCAACAACTGCATGTTCATGGCAATATAAATGAACAATTTAAGGATATCTTGTCAAACATTGCCAATTGATCTCAGTCAGATGAAGCGAGTGCTTCTTCACTTGAGAAGTATCATCAATGCCATCATTTCACCTCAATAAAAAGAATCATACATAACAACGAAAAATCCATCACTTTGGCAGTTATATAGACTGTATGAAAATCAGTAGAACAGAAACAGATTGAAATCCATTGCTAGGTGCATGACAGCATAGTGGCCCACTCAGCTGACACCTGACAGTGCCAACAGCACTGAAAGGAGACTCTGGCAATATTGCAAGCATTCTCCCTCTCTCTTTGCGCAGAACACTTTGCTCAGCAGGTGTCTTACTTGCACCCCACTATTAAAGAAGACGAGGAAGCATAGGAAGGTAGAAAATGAGGGCAAAAGATATGCGGGATGTGGTGATAGTTGTAGGAACCCCACGAGAGAGGGACGGGATGGCGGGGGATTTGACTTCACAACATAACTGTTGAAAGATTAAAGGATAAAATTCTGGACATCATCTAAGCCCCAAGAAATGTCACTGCCTAAGAACTGATAACAGCAACATTCACAACAGCCTGTTTACTGTGAGATGAACGTCAAATTGGAAATCACAAAGAATTTATACCTTATATACTTCACACTGATATAGAGATACATAATATGCCACTGACAATGGGTTACACACCTGAATACTGGTTTGACAACCAAACATTTTAAGTGCAGCTCAGGGTGTTTAGAAGATGTCCTTTAGCAAATATTTACACTCTGAGAAGCACCAAGTAATCCTGATTCTGAGTTTATTAATGTAAAAGGGCCTTTGTTATTAAACAATATTACCCTGGCAGGTTAGCAACACATTTTGAGACAACCTCTCGTTTTATTAATGTAGGTATCAATTTCCATTTCATAGTTATCTTCGTTGGTTGATACTAAACTTCTTCTATCCGATGGTTTCGTTCCAATTTTCTTTGGATTCTGACTGTTTCTGGGTGCATCTTTCATTGTTGTGCTGCAAACTGTTTGCGTAAGGTTAAACTGTACTGTGCATCTAGCTCTGACTGAAGGCTATCTTTACAGTTTGGTAGCGACCTCTGCTGAAACTGGTTTACAAGTAGCTGAAGGTTTAATAGCATGGGTATTGTTGAATATACATTTACATGAACATATTCTAATTCTTAAATCTGTTGTTGAGAGTGGTGACTATGATTATACCGAGCAAAGGAAGTTGAGAAAAAGAGGAGATTACAGCAGGGCCTTATATTCTTTTTTCTTGTCTCAGTATATGAGGTTTCCTTAGCCACTTTAATTTCCTGAGTTTTCTTTTCTTCTAAAAACACTGGGCAATTTCTGTTCCAGTTAGGTTAACTACATAAGCATGTAATGGGACACCTTCCTTTAACTACACCTTTTTTTAATATAAATAATCGCTACCAGGATTAATCTCAAATCTTGTATAGGTGAACATTAACTCGGCTGTTTCACTAAAAGAATTTCATATGATTTTGTGTACAATGTACTATATTTAACGCTAAAATGTGTAAAAAGAATTTAATTTGCTACAATCAATATGTACTTAGGTTAAAATTACTCTTCTTTTAGACATTTTTGAAATTATGAAGTTTCTGGCATACTTAAAATTCATATTATTAATTGCACAATCAAATGCAAATAATTAAATTTATTTCTGGATTCATTTATAAATTAGTGATCAAACACTGGAAAATCCAGGATGGAATATAACAATATTATGAGAAGGAAATTTGACACTCACCATACAGTGGAGATGCTTAGCCGCAAATAGGCACAAACAAAAAGATTTCCACATTTAAAGCTTTCGGCCAATGGCCTTTGCCACCAATAGACCCACATGCGCGCGCGCGCGCGCGCACACACACACACCCGCACGCCCACTCGCCCACACACACACACACACACACACACACACACACACACACACACACGACTACAGTCTCAGGCAACTGAAACTACACTGTGAGCAGCAGGACCAGTGCATGATGGGAGTGGCGACTGGGTGGGGGAAAGGAGGAGTTTGGGGCAGGAAGGGATAGTATGGTGGGTTGGCCGACAGTGCAGTGCTGCAGGTTGGGCAGCGGGCAAATATAATTCGTGAAACACTAACAGGTACAATATATAAAATCAAATTTATGGGAGAAGTATCTCAGCCATTTGAAATAAATACTGGTGTTAGACAAGGTGATGGTTATCACCTTTACTGTTTAATAGCATTCTAGAAAAAATTGTAAGGATCTGGAATTCAGAGCTAAGAAGTCACAAAACTGAATCAATAACTCTGGGAAGGGAAAAAAATGAAATTAAGGTAAACTGCTTGGCTTTTGGGGATGATTTTGCAATACTTTCAGAAAATCTGACAGAAGCAGTTATGCAGTAAACCTTCTGGAAAAAATAGCAAACAGAACTGGTCTCAGAATTTCAACTGAAAAAACAAAATGCATGACAAATATAAAAAATGTGCCAAAATTCATTGAAACAAAAATAAGTAAAATAGAGTGAGAAAATAAATTTAAGTATCTCGAAGAAACCATACAACAGAATGGAAGATAAAAATCTGCAATAGATGTAAGAATTAACAAAATGGAAAGAGCACATGGTGTGTCCAAAAATATTTACAACAATAAATGTATATCCAGAAAAACAAAACTGAAACACTACACCTTAGTGGTATAACCAGAATGTTTATATGGATATGAATGCGTAACGATGAACTGTAAAACGAACAAACTAGATGCACTGGAAAGAAGTATTATTAGAAAAATAATGGGTGCAATAAAAATTGCAGATGATTGGAAAGTAAGAAGTAATGAGATCTACAAAAATATAGAAAAAATATCTGAAGTAATGGCCAAACGAAGATTAACCTTTTCCAGACACCTCTACTGAATGGACGGAAATAGACTTACAAAACAAATACACCAATATTTCTGGAAGAAGAAATTGACAATAGCATGGATTACAGGAGTAAGGAAAGATTTAGAAAGAAGCAAAATCAAAGAATCAGAAATAACAGAAGGAAGCCGTTTTAAAAATAAAATACTAAATTTGGAAAAATTTCAAAGCAGAAGAAATAAAAAATTGGGAACAACACGGACAGAAGAAAGGAAGAGAGTTCATGGGGAGAAAATGAGGGAATACTGGAAAAATAGGAAACAACAACAAAGGAAGAAGAGGAACTAAAGCTGTTAACGTGATACTAGTTGGTCAATACAATTGTAATAAATAAGTAGCGGGAGAAGAAAAAAAACTGGATGTGGTGGTGGAATTGCGGCTGTGTAGTGCTGGAATGGGAGCAGGGAAGGGGTTGGATGGGTGAGGACAGCGACTAACGAAAGTTGAGGCCAGTTTCTTTTGTGTGTGTGTGTGTGTGTGTTTATGAATGCACTGCGAGGCACAAGGTTAAAACAGCAACTAAAAAGGACAGCACTATAGAAGGCACATTAACAGGAAAGGGATTAAAATAAAATAGCATAATCAAATGTCCTTAGACAGGTTTGTCAAGTGGATAAAACGAAGAACGCGAGCAGCTGCTCCTGGGTCATCCGCTAAAATGGCATCCAGAGTACATGGCAGGGCAAGATCAAGCGCAGTGTATTAAAATTCGGACAAAATGTTAAAATGTGGCGTACCGTCAGCAATTGCCTACATGGGCAGAAGGGCACCGGTGCAGCCGTCACCAGATGGCGATAGCTGAACCGGCAGTGTCCAATTCGTAACCGGGCCAAAACGACCTCCTCCCGCAGAGAAGGAGGTCGTCCAAGTTGTGGGGAGAGGTTTCAAGGCCTGAAGCTTGTTTTCAGTAAGTGTAGCCCAATCGGCATGCCACAGCGATAAAATGCACTGACAAATGACACTGCTAAAATCAGATGAAGGCACACAACAAGAAGCTGTCCGAGGCTGGAGGACTGCAGCCTTGGCCGCCGTATCTGCAGCTTCGTTCCCAGGGATACAGACATGGCCAGGAACCCACATAAAGATAACCGGAGAACCATCGTCTGCCAACTGCTGAAGAGAGTGTTGGATCCAGTGCACAAACGGGTGAACCGGATACGGATCACTGAGGCTCTGGATGGTGCTCAGGGAATCAGAGCAGATGACATAAGCAGAATGTCGGTGGCGGCGGATGTAAAGAACAACGTGATAGAGGGCAAATAGCTCAGCTCTCAGCTGTGAAGACTGAACAATGGCCATGGAGCTGGTATTTGAAACTGTGGGCCCCGACAATAAAAGAACACCCGACACCGTCATTGGTCTTTGAGCCATCTGTATGAATGAAGATCGTATTAGTGAACTTCGAATGAAGTTCGACAAACCGGAAGCAGTACACCGAAGCTGGGGTAACCTCCTTTGGGAGCGAGTTGAGGTCAAGATGAACGCGAACCTGAGCCTGGAGACAAGGTGGCGTTTGGCTCTCGCCCACTCGAAAGGTTGCAGGGAGTGAAAAATCAAGGTGCTGAAGGAAGCGATGAAAGTGAACTCCAGGAGGTAGCAGGGCAGATACATACAATTCGTATTGATGGTCGAGACAGTCGTCAAAAAAGGAACTGGCGCCCTTACTTTTCTTTCGGACACAACTCACACCTATTCCCAATTAGACCTCTCTATATGTACTACCCAACTTGCATGCCGGTTTGAGTGGTACGCACTTTCTGATACGTATTCGAGCAACCACTTCCCTTTTGTTATCCCTCTCCTGCATCATACCCCATCTCCAAGCTCAACTAGTTGGAACATCTCCAAAGCAGACTGGGGGCTCTTCTCTTCCAGGGCAACTTTTCAGGATCAAACCTTCGCAAGCTGCGATAGTCAGGTCGCACACCTCACTGAAGTCATTCTCACTGCTACTGAATATTCCATCCCTCATACTACTTCTTCTCCACATCACGTACTGGTCCCCTGGTGGACCGCAGCATTTAGAGACGCTTTACGTGCTCGTCGACATGCTTTACGCACCTTTAAATGCCACCCTACGATGGCGAATTGTATTAATTATAAACGATTACGTGTGCAGTGTCGTCGTGTTATTAAAGAAAGCTAGAAAGCCAGCTGGGCTGCTTTCACAAGCACCTTCAACAGTTTTACTCCTTCTTCTGTTGTCTGGGGTAGCCCGCGCCGGCTATCTGGCACTAAGGTCCACTCACCAGTTTCTGGCTTGATGGTCACGAGTGACGTCCTTGTGGCCCCTGAGGATGTCTCCAATGCCTTCGGCTGATTTTTCGCAGAGGTTTCGAGCTCCGCTCATTACCACCCAGCCTTCCTCTCCCGAAAACAGGCAGAGGAAGCAAGGCCACCTAACTTCCACTCCTCGAATCATGAAAGTTATAATGCCCCATTCACCATGCGGGAACTCGAAAATGCACTTGCCCGGTCACGGTCCTCCGCTCCGGGGCCTGATTCTATTCATATCCAGATGTTGAAGAACCTTTCTCCTGTGGGTAAAGGTTTTCTTCTTCATACTTATAATCGCATCTGGATTGAGGGTCATGTTCCCACTTGCTGGCGCAAATCTATTGTTGTCCCGGTTCCTAAGCCGGGGAAGGACAAGCACTTGCCTTCCAGTTATCGACCCATTTCCCTTACCAGCTGTGTCTGTAAGGTGATGGAATGAATGATTAACTCTCGTTTGGTTTGGTTGCTCGAATCTCAATGCCTACTTACCAATGTACAATGTGGATTTCGTAGGCGCCGCACTGCTGTTGACCATCTGCTTACCTTGTCGACCTTCATTATGAATAACTTCTTGCGGAAGCGCCAGACCGTGGCTGTGTTCTTTGATTTGGAGAAGGCTTATGACACCTGTTGGAGGGCGGGCATTCTCCGTACCATGCATACATGGGGCCTTGGCGGTCACCTCCCTCTTTTTATTCGTGCCTTTTTAATGGATCGACAGTGCAGGGTATGTGTGGGTTCCGTCCTGTCCGACGCCTTTCGCCAGGAGAATGGGGTGCCACAGGGCTCGGTTTTGAGCGTCGCTCTCTTCGCCATAGCGAGCAATCCAATAATGGATTGCCTCCCAGCTTATGTATCAGGCTCCCTTTTTGTGGACAATTTTACCATCTATTGCAGCGTCCTACTTCGCCTATATCGGTCAATCGTCCTCTCAAAGCTGGATTATGGGAGCTTTGTATACTCCTCTGCACGGCCTTCTATCTTACGCCGCCTCAATTCTATACAACATCGGGGGTTACGTCTTGCAATCGGAGCGTTCTATACTAGTCCCGTCGAGAGTCTTCATGATGAAGCCAGTGAACTGCCACTAACCTACCGGCGCGATATAATGCTTTGTCGGTATTCCTGTCGGCTATTGTAAACGGTACAAATGGAAAATGTAAAAGTGGGGAGAGTAATTCGGATGGCAATTGCCTGCAGGTCGGTGTGCAATGTGATGGGATCATAGTAGATATCATCCTGGACCAGCAACATAACCCCTCCATGAGCCGGAATACCTGCCACAGGGGGTAGGTCAAAACGCACAGAGGCATAGCGTGCCAAGTCAATTTGATCGCATGGGCGTAGCTTTGTTTCCTGGAGAGCTACGACAAGCGGACAGTGCAAGTGTAGCAGCAACTTTAAGTCCTCTCGGTTGGAGCGAATGCCACAAATATTCCAATGAAGAAGTGCCATCGTGAGAAGAAAAAGAAAAACGAGAAGCAAGAAGGGGTCACCTCGAAGGCCGCTGAGGGCCTGGCTTCGAGCGAGCACTGCTGCCGCTATCAATAGGCGGAGAGTCATCGTCCATTTGTTCAATAGGTTCGTTGGCCATCTTGTTAAGATGGCCGGGAGGGGGAGCTTCCTCCGCCGTTGAAAGGCCAGATGTTTGGCTACCAGCGGTACGGCCAGGCGAAACAGATGACGGCCTGGGGCGGCAACCGCTGGGTGGCGCAGGAGAAGAAACACGCCGTGGCGGAGAAGGAGAACTTTGCTTCCTATGAGCCTTCTTGGAAGGTCGTTTAGTCGAAGTACTGGTCGATGGCTGGGAGTTCGGGGTACGTAGGAAGTCTGGGAGTTCGGGGTACGTAGGAAGTCTTCACTGGACGGTTCCTTCTTGAAGGCCCGTGCATCTGACTTCTGGGTCTTAGTCTTGGCAGAAGCTGTTGAAGGTGCTTGTGTCTTATGGGTGACGGGAGGAAGAGGAGACACTGACCGGGCGATCTTAGTACTGGCCGAACGGACGACCATAGCGCAAAGGTCATATCGCATGTCTGCGTCGACACCTCCCTGGTAGTCCGAGGAGAGACGAGGACAGTACTGATTTCCCTGCTGGGAGCAGTGTGGTCTTCCTACTAGCAAATAGCTTGCGAGTAGCTGAGGTGGACACATTCTCTTCGACCCGAATTTCCTGTATACAGCGTTCATCCTTGTAGATGGGACAGTCGCGGGAGGACGCTGCATGGTCATCCTGACAGTTCACACAATGAGGAGATGGAGGTGGACAGTCACCCTCATGGACGTCCCTGCCACAAGTGACGCAATTAGCTGCATTAGGACAAGACTGGCGGGTGTATTTAAAACGCTGGCACTGGTAGCAGCGCATAGGTGTCGGGACATAGGGGCAAACAGAGATAACCTCATAGTCATCTCAGAAGCCCCCTCTTCTCTCTTTCTCACAATAAAAAGATTGCTAAACAAGTAAGCTTTCAGTCTAAAAGCCTGGAGGAGGCTGAGGGGCAGGAACTAGACAAAGTGTGCCACAACGGCCCACTGGTCGTTTTCATCTAGCCTGTCCTTACCCTATCCTTTTTCTGCCATTAGCCTGTCCTTACCCTATCCTTTTTCTGCCATCTCAAATTATAATAAAGGGTAGGGGGGACTCTTAGGTGTAGGGAAGCCAGCTGCCATAGGGGAGTAAACCCTTAAAAGAAAATCGGGCAAGTCTGGAGGCTGTTAGGTGGCAGCCCCACCACTAGACTAGGGAGCTGTGGCCCAATCACCGACACTCCCAAAAACAAATGATTAAAGAAACAGCAGAAAACAACAGCCAAACGGACTCAAATATGACGACCTTTGGCATGAAAAGAACAATGAAAATAGGTTTCTAGAATATTAGAACATTGAGAGAAGCCAGCCGACTGAAAGAGGTTACAAAGGAGATGACGAGTTACAGGTTGGACATTCTCGTACTTAGTGAGGTGAGATGGCTAGAGTTTGGAGAAATCCAAACACAAGATGGACACACCTTTTTATACTCTGGACCTGCTGGAGAGGATGCAGAGCACAGAAATGGAGTTGGACTTTTGTTAACCAAAGGAGCGGAAAAGAGCCTTATGGAATGGAAACCAGTTTCAGAAAGACTACTGACAGCTCGTTTTAAAGAAACATTCAAAATGTCACAGTTATCTAATGCTATGCTCCTACAGAAAACTCAGATTACTGAACAGGAAAAAGAGTTTTACCTCTCCTTAAGTGACACCATAAAAAGTACCAGTAAGAGGGACATCTTTATTATTATGGGAGACGTAAATGCAAAGTTTGAAAGAACACTGAAGGCCTAGAGCATGTAAAGGGAGTCCATGGTATCACAGAAATGAATGAAAATGGGGATATGTTTACAAATTTCTGTGCTAGTCACAATTTGGTGATTGGAGGTACATTATTCCCACACAAGATTTGTCATAGGTTACATGGGTATCCCTTGATCACAGAACAGAAAACCAAATTGATCATATAGTGCGAAGCAAAAAATTTAGAAGGTCGCTGATGAACGTGAGAAATAAATGTGGAGCTGATGTTGGCAATGATCAGCATCTTATTGTTGCAAATTTTAGACTAAAAATCATAGCTACAAATAGAAACTTTGAACAATGGAACAAAAAATATGATGTGGGAAAACTTAGAATAACAGCAAAACGAGAAGCTTTCTGTATTGAGCTAAGGAGTGCTACAAGGCACTCCAAGAAGCACAGGAAAATGATGAAAATAGTGCTGATGATACATAGACTCAGATTAAGGACTTCTATTGCAATGTGAGCAAACAGATCCTTGGCTTTAAAAACCATTTCAAGAAAGATTGGATGTCTGAGCGTTCATGGAATTTGATCAGCTGTACGAAGGAGATTAAGGGAAAATTAAATATGAGTAAAACAAGACAGCTGAAAACTCGAATGCAAGTTGAGTATGCACCTATTGACTCTCAAATCAAGAGACGTGTGAGGAATGACAGGAGAAAGTGGATGGATGAGCAAGCTCTGAGAGCAGAGACAGCCGCAGCAAGGGGTGATGCAAAAAGAACTGTACCGCATCACTACAATGTTGTCCAAAAAAGGTTTCAACATGAACAGACCTGTGAAAAGCAAGGAGGGTCGACTGTTGACGACAACTTAAAAGATGGAAATGGATAATATTGCATCTGAGGTGGTAAAAGCAGACATTGACACCACCATAAGTCTACTGCATCTATTGTTTGAGAAGATGTGGTCAGAAGAGAAAGGATCGGAAAGAAGGGCTGATTATTAAGTTGCCAAAGAAAGGGGATACTACCAACTGTAATAACTAGCGAGGCATCACCCACCTATCTGAACAAAGTAAAGTACTCAGTTGACTGATGCTAAATTGTTTCAAGGACTCAGTTGAGACACGACTGAGAAAAGAGCAAGCTGGGTTTAGGGTGCACAAAAGCTGTGTCGATCTCATCAACACACTCCGTGTAATACTTGAACAGAGTGCACACTGGCAGAACACGCTCTACCTTACATTTATTGATTCTGAAAAGGCATTTGACTCTCTTAATAGGAGAGTTATGTGGCATACCTTGGGGGAATATGGAATACCATCAAAGATAATAAATATTATTAAAGCCATGTATGATGGATATGAATGCAGGGTGCTACACAATGGGAAACTTACTGAAACTATCCAAACAAAAGCTAGGGTGAGACAGGGATGTATTCTGTCACCTAACTTGTTCTTGTACATACTGTAAAGCGTAATGAAAAGAGTTGTTGATGGTAGGAGAAGAGGTATTCAGTGGGGAATTTTAAGACAGGCTTGAAGACCTTTGCTGACAATATCTGTCTGCTCTAGCAAAGATTGTGTGACATGGAAGAAAAGTTGGAAAGACTGAAAGAGGAAGCAGAAATTGCAGGACATAATATAAATGTTCAGAAAACTAAGGAAATGAAAACGCGATCTGAAAAACAAGTGAAGCTAACAGTATATGGTAGACTCATTTGTATACCGTATTTACTCGAATCTAAGCCGCACTTTTTTTCCGGTTTTTGTAATCCAAAAAACCGCCTGCGGCTTAGAATCGAGTGCAAAGCAAGCGGAAGTTCTGAAAAATGTTGGTAGGTGCCGCAACAACTAACTTCTGCCGTCGAATATATGTAGCTCTACACAAGCATGCTTTGTGGGCACAAAGATAAATACTGGCGCCAAAACCTCTGCATCAGTAAATAAATTAAAAAAAGGTAGAAGACGAGCTTTTTTTTTTCTCCGCCCCGAGTTTCGACCACTGCATTTTCATACATTATCCAACGAAGTAAATACAAATTCCGTATTGTTCATCTTCGAATGTAGCAGAATTTCAATGTACTACGAAAATCCGACTGGCAAGACTGTTAGGGATGTTTGTCAATATGGCCAACTCTACGTTCCGAGTTTTTTCCTACCTGTGAGAAGAGATGGTTGCTAATAGGAACCTGATGAAATGTGAATCACATGCAGTATTCTCTTCACCATAAGAATAATACGAATATAAACATTTTGCCATGTATTCTTTCGTGTTTTTTGCTATCTCATTTAAATCCTGTCTGCGTAATAAACTACGAAACTAGAGTGAGACAACAGCAAACTCGGAAGAATATACGTATCGTGTCATGTTTATATTCGTATTATTCTTATGCCTAATAGTGATACAGTCAAAAATGAAGCAAGGCAACTGACTAGATTTTAAATATAAGATGACTAATTTCTGTGCAGAATTTGATGTACTAAAGAAGCGGCCGCAAAGATTTTCAATCGGAGGAAAATTTTCGCAAAACTATCGTTCAGAACATGTTCTATCATACGCATGTTCTATCATACGCATTTGGTTCTTGTTGATCATTATCAAAGAAAGCAGCAGTGTAAGTAACAACAAATAGCAGTCTCTTGCCATTGTTTCACTAATGAGACGATTCCTCTTTTTTTTTTTTCTAAGCGGCGGTAGCGCGCACAAAAGCAAGTCATGCCGCGAGCGGCGGCATGCCGTAAACATGCACTATCAAAATGCGACGAACAATGCATTACACAGTACAGTAATGCATTTTCAGCTTAGAGTGACGTAAACACCTATAACAAAGAAAACGGCACTTATCAGATCAAAGCAAAATAAGCAATCGATTCAAACCAGACGAAGCACGTGAAAAAGGAAGGGTACCCGTATAAATACAGACGGAGCGCCTGACACATAGCAATGGCTACCTGGTAAAGCTTAACTGCTAAGCTTACGACTAGAACCAAACTACTGTAGCTCTATCGTCTTTCATTTGACCTAAATTGTGTCTCATATTACAATGGACCAACTTTGTTTCGATTTGGAGGTGCGGCCTAAAACTTTTCTCTCGCCTTGAATTTCGAGTCTCAGATTTCAGGTGCGGCTTAGATTCGGGATTTTTTTTTTTACTTTATTTCGAGTCTCATTTTTCAGGTGCGGCTTAGATTCGAGTGCGGCTTAGATTCGAGTAAATACGGTATCTAGAAAGTACCACCTGTAAAGATGGAGGGGCCAAGGAGGATGTAAAGAGTCGGATACGGAAGGCAAATGGAGCCTTTGTACAACTGTACCCTGTCTGGTTTAAAAGAACATCTCGAGACTAACCAAGCTGTGTTTGTTCAATAGCAACGTGACGTCAGCCCTCCTGTATAGTTGCGAAACATGGAAGGTAACAAACATGACTGTAAACCAGCTGCAAGTCTTCATAAACCGGTATCTTCGGCAAATTATAAATGTGAGGTGGCCAGATGTTATATCAAATGACGAATTGTGGGAGATTACAAACCAGCAACCAATCCATGAACAAATAAAGGAAAGAAAATGGAGGTGGATTGGTCACACAATACGCAAACAACAAAGAGCTGTTGAAAAGGCACGACTGGACTGGAACTCACAATGGAAATGTAGACGTGGCCACCCGAAAAAGATATGGAAAAGAACAGTGGAAGAAGACGCTCTGAAAGCTGGTAAAACATGGAGTGAAGTGAAATGTTTGGCTGCCAACAGAATCAGATGCTGCCCTATGGTCCAACAGGAAATAAGTCACTAAGTCAAGAAAGTTACTGTTAATGCTATACTGAAACAATATAAGCAGTTCCTTTCACCTTGTAAGCATTACGTTATTTATTTATGATTAAATATAGTGTTCATCACTCTTATCACTCAGCCCTGACACATCAATAAGTGCTTTCACCTTTAGTAAAATTATACCAACATGTTAGTATTTCATTATCAACCTGGCTATATACATGTATAAAAATTACCTTCACTAAAAACTAAACTTCTCCAACTTATTTTTATCTGTCACTCTATCACCTGTTAATTCAGCACTATAAATCACAAATGAAATATTGCATCCACAGAAATAAAAATTGTAAGTAATTCAGTGATTAATTTTTATTGTAGGAGGAGGCCAGTAACAAAGCATTAGGCCAGGTGTGAAGGATAAATCTTTAAATTTCTGCCTGCTGTCATCACATTAGGTACGAGATACAAAACAATTATTACAGTGAGCAGTTAGCTTTGACAAAAATTTCAATTAAGCAAGAGGTAAGAACAGAAACGAAATATGAAGGCACAATGACAATTATATTATTTTATTCTAGCAACTGTAGCTCTTTCTTTTCAGCATAAAATTTAGTCATCAGTTGCACATAAATTTTATAATGCTTTACCAGTTTTGACAAATTAGTTTGTTATCTTTTCAGAAGCTGACAAAATTAGGGATATTATAAATCTTTACACCTTGTACATAAAAAGCGAACTTTTTAGAAGAATTTTAAATATATAAACATTGAGGTTAAATATATAAACATTGAGGTTAAATATATAAACATTGAGGCTTATCTCACTGGGAGTGAGATAGATACTGCCTACAGGAAAATTAAAGAGACCTTTGGAGATAAGGGAACCACTTGTATGAAAATCAAGAACTCAGATGGAAACCCAGTTCTAAGCAAAGAAGGGAAAGCAGAAAGGTGGAAGGAGTATATAGAGGGTTTATACAAGGGCGATGTACTTGAGGACAATATTATGGAAATGGAAGAGGATGTAGATGAAGATGAAATGGGAGATATGATTCTGCGTGAAGAGTTTGACAGAGCACTGAAAGACCTGAGTCGAAACAAGGCCACGGGAGTAGACAACATTCCCTTAGAACTACTGACAGCCTTGGGAGAGCCAGTCCTGACAAAAGTCTACCATCTGGTGAGCAAGATGTATGAGACAGGTGAAATACCCTCAGATTTCAAGAAGAATGTACTAATTCCAATTCCAAAGAAAGTAGGTGTTGACAGATGTGAAAGTTACCGAACTATCAGCTTAATAAGTCACTGCTGCAAAATACTAACGCAAATTCTTTACAGATGAATGGAAAAACTAATAGAAGCCGACCTCCGGGAAGATCAGTTTGGATTCAGTAAAAATATTGGAACACGTGAGGCAATACAGACCCTACGACTTATCTTAGAAGCTAGATTAAGGAAAAGCAAACCTATGTTTCTAGCATTTGTTGACTTAGAGAAAGCTTTTGACAATGTTGACTGGAATACTCACTTTCAAATTCTGAAGGTGGCAGGGGTAAAATACAGGGAGCAAAAGGCTATTTACAATTTGTACAGAAACCAGATGGCAGTTATAAGAGTCGAGGGACATGAAAGGGAAGCAGTTGTTGGGAAGGGAGTGAGACGGGGTTGTAGCCTCTCCCCGATGTTATTCAATCTGCATATTGAGCAAGCAGTGAAGGAAACAAAAGAAAAATTCAGAGTAGGAATACAAATCCATGGAGAAGAAATAAAAACTTTGAGGTTCGCCAATGACATTGTAATTCTGTCATAGACAGCAAAGGACTTGGAAGAGCAGTTGAACGGAATGGATACTGTCTTGAAGGGAGGATATAAGATGAATATCAACAAAAGCAAAACGAGGATAATGGAATGTAGTCGAATCAAGTCGTGTGATGCTGAGGGAATTACATTAGGAAATGAGACACTTAAAGTGGTAAAGGAGTTTTGCTATTTGGGGAGCAAAATAACTGATGATGGTCGAAGTAGGGACGATATAAAATGTAGACTGGCAATGGCAAGGAAAGCGTTTCTGAAGAAGAGAAATTTGTTAACATCGAGTATAGAATTGTCAGGAAGTCGTTTCTAAAAGTATTTGTATGGAGCGTAGCCATGTATGGAAATGAAACATGGACGATAAATAGTTTGGACAAGAAGAGAATAGAAGCTTTCAAAATGTGGTGCTACAGAAGAATGCTGAAGATTAGATGGGTAGATCACGTAACTAATGAGGAAGTATTGAATAGGATTGGGGAGAAGAGGAGTTTGTGGCACAACTTGACTAGAAGAAGGGATCGGTTGGTAGGACTTGCTCTGAGGCATCAAGGGATCACCAATTTAGTATTGGAGGCCAGCACGGAGGGTAAAAATCGTAGAGGGAGACCAAGAGATGAATACACCAAGCAGATTCAGAAGGATGTAGGCTGCAGTAGGTACTGGGAGATGAAGAAGCTTGCACAGGATAGAGTAGCATGGAGAGCTGCATCAAACCAGTCTAAGGACTGAAGACCACAACAACAACAACAAACATTGTCACCTAAATTCAAAAGATTTGGTGAATGACCAGCTAGCATTAAAAAACATACACTATTTTGATTGCATGCCTTCTTTTATAAGATGTGAAAAATAGCCTATTCCTTTCATAAATTATTAATTATTTGGGAATAAAGGAGACGACTCAACCACAGACAGGAGGAGGAGATTAATGTTTAACATCATGTCGACAATGAGGTCATTAGAGACGGAGCACTAGCTCGGATTAGGGAAGGAAATCGGCCATGCCCTTTCAAAGGAACGATCCTGGCATTTGCCTGAAACGATTTAGGGAAATCACAGAAAACCTAAATCAGGATGGCCGGAGGTGGGATTGAACAGTCGTACTCCCGAATGTGAGTCCACTGTGTTAACCACTGCACCACCTCGCTTGGTGACAGGCTGAAACACTGTATTGTCGATACGTATACAAACAAAAGATAGAGAGGTTGAGTAGCTTTCAGAATGCACTTCTTTCTTCAAGCTTGAGGAAAAACGAGTGCAGTGTGCATCCCCCCCCCACACACATGTCTCACTACAATGAGCTCAGTTAACCACCAGCTTTTTACTGGGGGGTGGTGAGTATACTGGGGTGAGGTGGGACTGGGTGGGATGAGCGATGGAGAGAGGCGGAAGGCAGGAAGGGGGTTGGGGGGAAGCGTCTAGTGGCTTGGGGGGAGAGGGGGAAGCCTTCTGTGGGCTAGCTAGGGGTGCAGGTGGCAGATGGTTGGGCATGTGATTTCATAGACTAGGACATGAGATAACAGCAAACACCTAGCTGATGTGGGGACACTGAGATGCTAGAAGTGCATTCCGAAAGCTAGCCAATCTCTCTACCTTTTGTTTGTGTACCTATCTACGATGCAGCGATCTGCCTTTCAGTGAGTCGTCTCCTTTATTCCTAAATATTTCGTAATTCTAAACTGAACTTTCCATACCTAGTGTATTGGCTTTCTTACATCCAAACCTAGTGTTATCTGTCCTTTCTACCCCCTCCTTGCCTCCCTCACCCCTCAACCCCCACCCCACCGTGGGCCAGGAAAGGGCTGGCAGTGGAATGAGCACAATGTAGGGAGACGTGTGTGTGTGTGTGTGTGTGTGTGTGTGTGTGTGTGTGTGTGTGAGGAGGGGGGGGGGGGGGCACGCGCCGGTTGCTTGAGAAGCAATTTCATTCCAGAAGCTAGCCGAGCAAAGCTCTTTACCTTTTGCTTGTGTGTATCTGTCGGCAATCTGTGCTTCTCCCTTTCAGCGAGTCGTCTCTATACCTCAATACAATACTTCGATATTGCCTCCTTTATTTAACTCCCCTCCATTGTTTGTTTGTTACACTCTCTTATGTTTCTTCTCTCTCACCTTTATGACACACTCCGTAATAGCTGTCCCGACTTTACTCCTGATAACAGCATAACACTTTTCGCTCACTGTGGGTCAGGAAAGAGCCGGTAGTTGACTGAGCACAATGTAGAGAGACAGTCTGTGTGTGTGTGTGTGTGTGTGTGTGTGTGTGTGTGTGTGTGCGCGCGCACGTTTTTTCTACAAGCTTGAAAAAAGAAGTGCATTCCGAAATCCAGTTAATCTCTGTACCTTTTGTTTGTGTATCTATTGATGACACAGCACTTCTGCCTTTTGAGGAGTAGTCTCCTTTATTCCTAAATTACTCTTAATTCTCAACCAGAACTTTCCTTTCACAAATTAGAATTGTGTGTCACGTTTTTCCAAATGTACTACATTATACTTCTTTATATACCTTGGTTATATTTTTGATTTTACATGCTTTTATGTATGTTCCTTGCTGTTAGTACTACAGATACAAATATGTGATTCAGTTACTGTAAATTGCAAGTCAGTGTTTAAAATAAACACTTACAATACATACGTTTCTGGACATATCATGGTATTTTTATTCTCGGAAGAAGATATTGACGTCTGCTAAACCAATACTAAGTAAGTAAGTCTTATACTCCACATAAATGTATAGGCAAGGTCTAAAGGTTTATAATATCCCAAATTTTGTAGGCTTCTGAAGAAGACAAATTAATCTGTCGAAACTGGCAAAGCATGGTAAAATTTGCAACTGACGATTGAATTTTATCCTGAAGGAAAAAACTGATAATTTTATAATAAATATATTAGCATTCCAGAAGAAATCTACATGAGATGACAAGATAAAATGAACTGTCAAAATTATACAGGAACTCCTGCAAGAAATATGTGTAACAAGCAGAATGTCTCAGACCCGTGTGGTTTTATTTAAATATATATTCTCTGACTCGTCTAATAGTCTTAATCAAAATAAACAATCAACAATAACCAAAAGACATCTGATCTTTGGAGGCACGATTCTCTTGGCTGCCAAAGTTATGTATTACCGAGAAATGTGAACTATTATTTCACTACAATAGACTCACCTGTGCTGGGCGACATACATAATGGGAACGCCAGGAATCTTTCGTATCCTCTTTTTCAGGTCCCGATCACACGTTGCCACTATGTAACATTTATGCTGAAACAAAAGACTTCACTGAAACATTTTAACTTCCTCTTTCTACCATGCATGCACCACGTACCCCCCCCCCCCTTCCCACAACACTCGGTAAGCTTATCAGTCATAAACGAATGTAAACAAATACTTTTCCCACCCCTTCCATCTTTTTTGTCATTCACAACTAGATGATAAAAAATACATAACCTAAGTTCATAATTTTGTGGAACATGTACAATTGGCAAATATATGAAAATATAATGGTTTACATGACAATTTTGGAACTGTTCAGAATGAATTCCTCAGTATTACGTTGCAAATAATTGCTTCCCAGTATATTTTTTAAGGCTATGAATTATTGGTAATTTCCTTCAACTTGGTCTGTCAACCAATTTACTAACACTATTTAATAAAAATTTATATCCTCCTCTGAATTTTTTATTGACAATTAGTGTTAATTTAGTTCTTTCCATTATGCACAAGATTCACTTAGAAAGCTACTGAGAAACATTTTTAGGGGGAATTTTTGCAATCTCTCACAGAATTAATTTCTAATGACATACAATTCAAAGAAATACTAGCTCTAGAAAATGGCATTTGAAACTTTTTGGTGGGGGAAGAGAGGGGATTATACATAGCAAAATTTTATCAAATGATGGCCACATTGTAACTATCAGTACAAAGCAATAAATGTTCAATTGATGTACATCGCTTTTTCCTTCATAAAACTTCCAGCTCAGTATAGATGTCAGGCCTTAATTTGTCAGCAGCTCATTGTAAACAGTCCGAGAGCAGTGGGCAGACAATGTTTCTCATTGCAATGAGAAGAGGCAATCGTATAACATCTGGGAGTCCAGGTAAGGACAAAACGCACAGTTCATTAAAAAATACAGTAATTGTAACTACGAAAGCTAACAAAGTAAAATTTTAAGAAGCCTTTAAGTAACCTGTGAACAACATTTAAATTTTGAACCTCAAAATACATTGCCACTTATTCTACACTTAAAAGTATCCTAATCTGGATAGGTACTCCGCAAGCCACCGTGTACGATGTGTGGTGCAGGGTACCCTATACCACTACTCGTCGTTTCCCTTTCTGTTCCACTTGCAAATATAGCGAGAGAAAAATGACTGTCTATATGCCTCCGTATGAGCCCTAATTTTTCATATCTTATCTTCATGGTCCTTATGCGCAACGTACATTGACGGCAGTAGAACCGTTCAGTGGTCACCTCTAAATGCCAGTTTTCTAAATTTTCTCAATAGTGTGTATAGTAGTGAAGGTAGCAGAGGATCAAGTAGGTAAAAAGACTAGGGCTAGTAGAAATCCTTGAGTAACAGAAGAAATATTGAATTTAATTGATAAAAGGAGAAAATATAAAAATGCAGTAAATGAAGCAGGCAAAAAGGAATACAAACATCTCAAAAATGGAATCGATAGGAAGTGCAAAATAACTAAGCAGGGATGGCTAGAGGACAAATGTAAGGATGTAGAGGCTTATATCACTAGGGGTAAGATAGATACTGCCTACAGGAAAATTAAAGAGACCTTTGGAGAAAAGAGAACCACTTGTATGAAAATCAAGAGCTCAGATGGAAACCCAGTTTTAAGCAAAGAAGGGAAAGCAGAAAGGTGGAGGGAGTATATAGAGGGTCTATACAAGGGCGATGTACTTGAGGACAATATATGGAAATGGAAGAGGATGTAGATGAAGACGAAATGGGAGATACGATACTGCGTGAAGAGTTTGACAGAGCACTGAAAGACCTGAGTCGAAACAAGGCCCCGGGAGTAGACAACATTCCATTAGAACTACTGACGGCCTTGGGAGAGCCAGTCCTGACAAAATTCTACCATCTGGTTAGCAAGATGTATGAAACAGGCGAAATACCCTCAGACTTAAGGAGAATATAATAATTCCAATCCCAAGGAGAGCAGGTGCTGACAGATGTGAAAATTACCAAACAATCAGTTTAATAAGTCACGGATGCAAAATAATAACGCGAATTATTTACAGACAAATGGAAAAATTGGTAGAAGCCGACCTCGGGGAAGATCAGTTTGGATATCGTAGAAATATTGGAATATGTGAGGCAATACTGACTCTACGACTTATCTTAGGAGCTAGATTAAGGAAAGGCAAACCTATGTTTTTAGCATTTGTAGACTTAGAGAAAGCTTTTGATAATGTTGAGTAGAATACTCTTTCAAATTCTGAAGGTGGCAGGGGTAAAATACAGGGAGCAAAAGGCTATTTACAATTTGTACAGAAACCAGACGGCTGTTGTAAGAGTCGAGGGACTTGAAAGGGAAGCAGCGGTTGGGAAGGGAGTGAGATGGGGTTGTAGCCTCTCCCCGATGTTATTCAATTTATTATATTGAGCAAGCAGTGAAGGAAACAAAAGAAAAATTCGGAGTAGGTATTAAAATCCATGGAGAAGAAATACAAACTTTGAGGTTCGCCGATGACATTGTAATTCTGTCATAGACAGCAAAGGACTTAGAAGAGCAGTTGAACGGAATGGATAGTGTCTTGAAGGGAGGATATAAGATGAACATCAACAAAAGCAAAACGAGGATAATGGAATGTAGTCGAATCAAGTCGTGTGATGCTGAGGGAATTAGATTAGGAAATGAGACACTTAAAGTAGTAAAGGAGTTTTGCTATTTGGGGAGCAAAATAATTGATGATGGTCGAAGTAGAGACGATATAAAATGTAGAATGGCAATGGCAAGGAAAGCGTTTCTGAAGAAGAGAAATTTTTTAACATTGAGTATAGATTTAAGTGTCAGGAAGCCGTTTCTGAAAGTACGAGGGCAGTTCAATAAGTAATGCAACACATTTTTTTTCTCGGCCAATTTTGGTTGAAAAAAACGGAAATTTCTTGTGGAATATTTTCAAACATTCCCGCTTCGTCTCGTATAGTTTCATTGACTTCCGACAGGTGGCAGCGCTGTACGGAGCTGTTAAAATGGCGTCTGTAACGGATGTGCGTTGCAAAGAATGGGCAGTGATCGAGTTTCTTTTGGCGGAAAACCAGGGCATCTCAGATATTCATAGGCGCTTGCAGAATGTCTACGGTGATCTGGCAGTGGACAAAAGCACGGTCAGTCGTTGGGCAAAGCGTGTGTCATCATCGCTGCAAGGTCAAGCAAGACTGTCTGATCTCCCGCGTGCGGGCCGGCCGTGCACAGCTGTGACTCCTGCAATGGCGGAGCGTGCGAACACACTCGTTCGAGATGATCGACGGATCACCATCAAACAACTTAGTGCTCAACTTGACATCTCTGTTGGTAGTGCTGTCACAATTGTTCACCAGTTGGGATATTCAAAGGTTTGTTCCCGCTGGGTCCCTCGTTGTCTAACCGAACACCATAAAGAGCAAAGGAGAACCATCTGTGCGGAATTGCTTGCTCGTCATGTGGCTGAGGGTGACAATTTCTTGTCAAAGATTGTTACAGGCGATGAAACATGGGTTCATCACTTCGAACCTGAAACAAAATGGCAATCAATGGAGTGGCGCCACACCCACTCCCCTACCAAGAAAAAGTTTAAAGCCATACCCTCAGAGGGTAAAGTCATGGTTACAGTCTTCTGGGACACTGAAGGGGTTATTCTGTTCGATGTCCTTCCCCATGGTCAAACGATCAACTCTGAAGTGTATTGTGCTACTCTTCAGAAATTGAAGAAATGACTTCAGCGTGTTCGTAGGCACAAAAATCAGAACGAACTTCTCCTTCTTCATGACAACGCAAGACCTCACACAAGTCTTCGCACCCGAGAGGAGCTCACAAAACTTCAGTGGACTGTTCTTCCTCGTGCACCCTACAGCCCCGATCTCGCACCGTCGGATTTCCATATGTTTGGCCCAATGAAGGACGCAATCCGTGGGACGCACTACGCGGATGATGAAGAAGTTATTGATGCAGTACGACGTTGGCTCCGACATCGACCAGTGGAATGGTACCGTGCAGGCATACAGGCCCTCATTTCAAGGTGGCGTAAGGCCGTAGCATTGAATGGAGATTACGTTGAAAAATAGTGTTGTGTAGCTAAAAGATTGGGGAATAACCTGGTGTATTTCAATGCTGAATAAAACAACCCCTGTTTCAGAAAAAAATGTGTTGCATTACTTATTGAACTGCCCTCGTATTTGTATGGAGCGTAGCCATGTATGGAAGTGAAACATGGACGATGACTAAGTTGGACAAGAAGAGAATAGAAACTTTCGAAATGTGGTGCTACAGAAGAATGCTGAAGATTAGATGGGTAGATCATATAACTAATGAGGAGGTATTGAATAGGATTGGGGAGAAGAGAAGTTTGTGGCACAACTTGACTAGAAGAAGGGATCGGTTGGTAGGAAATGTTCTGAGGCATCAAGGGATCATAAATTTAGTATTGGAGGCAAGCACAGATGGTAAAAATCGAAGAGGGAGACCAAGAGATGAATACACTAAACAGACTCAGAAGGATGTAGGCTGCGGTAGGTACTGGGAGATGAAGAAACTTGCACAGGATAGAGTAGCATGGAGAGCTACATCAAACCAGTCTCAGGACTGAAGATCACAACAACAGTGTGTATAGGAAAGTACGTTCCCTTCCCTCCAGGGATTGCCATGTGAGTTCCCGAAGCACCTCCACAACACTTATGTGTTGTTCGAATGTACCGGTAACAAATCTGACGGCCCACCTCTGAACTGCTTCGATGTCTTCCTTCAATCCAACCTGGTACATATCCCAAGCACTTGAGCAGTACTCAAGAATAGGTCGCACCAGCGTGCCACATGCAGACACTCTCCCCTAAGAAATTCTCCCAATAAACCTTCTCTATCACATTTCAAACACATACTCATTCCACCTCATATCGCTTTGCAATATTATGTCCAGATGTTTGAACGACTTGACTCTCCCTACTCTCTCCCTACTCCGCCCTTTGGCTACATGGTACTAACCCATGTGCCACATGGGAAAACTGCACTGGCTGCCATGAAACAGAATGTAATTAATTTTTTTCATAGTCTGATGTGGCATTCGTCCAGTTTCGTAAACTGCCCCTCGCTATATGTAATTTACCAAGGATAAAATTTTTCTGGTCAACCAAAGTGTCCGATACCACCCGCCTGCTTTGACCCATGACATATATGTGTTGTGGGACGTTGGTGCAGATTTTTTTAGAAGGGTCATGTTTGTAGATGGCATGTTGTAGTACGGTAATTGGTGGTGCACCCTAGTGTTAGGTATCTCTGCTTCAAAGTTGTCTGTTACATATGTCAATGAGTCTTTAGACATTGTTAGCTCACTGCGAGACATTTCACTGAAACTTTGTGTGCCCATTCCATAGTGAGTTACTTTGATTCTGTGTATTGGGGGTTACGCATTCATGTTTATATTAAGTATTACTAGTGCCATGAGCAGTGGAGATGATGGAAAAGTTCATGGATCATTCATTGCTGGTTGGAGTGGGGGATGATATGTTGTGCACAGTCGTTTTTGCAGCTTTTTGGTTTAATTGCAAAATATGTTCGTTCCCATGTTGTCATCAACATATGTTCACCAAAACTTCCCACTTCTTGGACCAGTGACCTTTATATGTGGTGATCCATACGTAGCGGTACATAGTTCGAGAATTCTAAGTTGCAGCAGAGAGACTGTCCCAGTTATTTATTAGTTTTGTTGCCAGTCTTCCATTGATTTCTGTGCACATACGACTGGAGCAAGTGATCACTGTGTGGTTTTTATTTATTTATTTATTTATTTATTGTTCCGTGGGACCAAATTAAGAAGTCTCAATGGTCATGGAACGAGTCAATACATGAAATTATAACACGATATTAGAAACAGATAAAATGAAATATAAAAAAACATATTCAGGTGACAAGTCGTAAGTTTAAATAAAGAAAACCAACAATGTAACACTGGAATTTGCTTAATTTTTTAGCTCTTCCAGGAGCTCCTCGACAGAATAGAAGGAGTGAGCCACGAGGAAACTCTTCAGTTTAGACTTAAAAGTGTTTGGGCTACTGCTAAGATTTTCGAGTTCTTGTGGTAGCTATTGAAAATGGATGCAGCAGAATACTGCACTCCTTTCTGCACAAGAGTCAAGAAAGCGCATTCCACATGCAGATTTGATTTCTGCCTAGTATTAACTGAGTGAAAGCTGCTAACTCTTGGGAATAGGCTAATATTGCTAACAACAAATGACATTAAAGAAAATATATACTGTGAGGGCAATGTCAGAATTCCCAGACTATTGAATAGAGGTCGACAAGAGGTTCTCGAACTTACACCACATATAGCTCGAACAGCCCGTTTTTGAGCCAAAAATACCCTCTTTGAATCAGAAGAATTCCCCCAAAAAATAATACCATACGACATAAGTGTATGAAAATATGCGAAGTAGACTACTTTTCGTGTTGAACTGTCACTTATTTCAGATACTGTTCTAATGGTAAATAAAGCAGCATTTAGTTTCTGAACAAGATCCTGGACATGGGCTTTCCACAACAGCTTACTATCTATCCGAACGCCTAGGAACTTGAACTGTTCTGTCTCGCTTATAATATGCCCATTCTGTCTGATCAAAATATCAAATTATTTTCCACAAGCCACGAACTTATTTCATGAACTACATTATTTGTTACTGTTTCAATATTCCACACAAGATCCTTCACTATCAAGCTGGTGTCATCAGCAAACAGAAATATATTTGAATCACCTGTAATACTAGAAGGCCAGCGTTCGCAACCTTTTATTTAATCCGTCCAAAACCTCACAGAGAAAAGAGAATATAGCATTTTAAGTTGTTAAACCATTTCTAAAACAAAACTGAACATTTGACAGCAAATTATGTGAATTTAAATGCTCCAGTAATCTTGTATATACAACCTTCTCGATAACTTTAGCAAACACCGATGGCATAGAAATAGGTCTAAAATTGTCAACATTATCAATGTCTCCCTTTTTATAAAGTGGCTTCACTACCGAGTACTTTAATCGGTCAGGAAACCGACCACTCCTAAAGGAAAAGTTACAGATATGGCTAAGTACTGGGCTAACATACATAGAACAGTACTTCAGTATTCTGCTAGATACCCCGTCATATCCATGAGAGTTCTTGGTCTTTAGTGATTTAATTATTAACTCAATCTCCCTCTTGTCAGTATCATTGAGGAGCATTTCAGGTAACAGTCTCGGAACACTTTTTCTAAGAGCGCTATACGATTCCCTGTTGGGACTAGGTTTCTATTTAGTTCACCTGCTATATTCAGAAAGTGATCATTAAATAGTGTACATATATGCGACTTATCAGTAACACGGACATTCCCACTACGCACTGATTCTATATCCTTGACCTGTCTCTGCAGACCAGCCACTTCCTTTACGACTGACCATATGGTTTTAATTTTATCCTGAGACTTAGCTATTCTATCTGCATACCACATACTTTTTGCCTTCCTAATAACATTTTTAAGCACCTTACAATACTGTTTGTAATGGGCTGCTGCATTTAGATTTTGACTGTTTCTAACGTTTTGATATAATTGCCACTTTGTTCTGCAAGATATTCTTATGCCTCTAGTCAGCCACCCAGGCTGCCTGTTTGTGCTAGTACCCTGTTTTGAACGTTCTAACGGAAAGCAATTTTAAAGAGCATGAGAAAAGTCTTGAGAAAAGCATTATATTTATCGTCTACTGTATCAGCACTATAAACATCTTGCCACTCTTGTTCCTTGATAAGGTTTAAAAAGGTCTCTACAGCAACTGGATCGGCTTTCCTAAACAGCTGATGACTATATTTAACACGTGTTGCAGCACAAAAACATTTTAGAGTTAAAATTTGTGCGTCATGATCTGAATGGCCATTCACCTTTTAGCTAACAGAATGCCCTTCTAGTAATGAGGAATGAACAAAAATGTTGTCTATGGTTGTTCTACTGTTCCCTTGCACTCTCGTTGGAAAGAATACGGTTTGCATAAGATTATATGAATTAAAGAGGTCTACCAGCATCCTCTTCCTTGCACAATCACTTATGGAATTAATATTGAAGTCACCACATATAACTAACTTTTTGTATTTAATATAAAGTGAACCAAGAACCTCCTCTAGCTTTAGCAAAAATGTTGTGAAATCGGAGTCTGGGGATCTATAAATAACAACAGTTGGAAGTTTAGCTCCGTTAAATTTAACCACACCTGCACAACATTCAAACACCTTTTCAGTGCAGTACTTTGAAACATCAATTGACTCAAATGGGATGCAATTTTTCACATACATGGCTACTCCCCCACACCGCAAAGAGCTCCTCGAAAAGCTGCCAGCCAACCTGTATCCCGGTAAAGGAAGCCTCTGAATTATCTCCTTATTTAAGAAGTATTCAGATATACCAATAATTTCAGAGTCAACATCTATAAGCAGTTCACTAACTTTATCTCTAATACCTTGTATATTTTGATGAAATATACTAATTCCCTCATTACTTGGATACCTAAGCTTTGTCAAAAGTGATTCCCTTGTTAGAGAGACTTCCCTTAAGCAGGAATACCTATCAGCTGACTTCAATCTAAAATAGGTGCAGCTCTAACACCCACTACTGCAGGAATTTTCCCATGAGTGATTCCACCAACCCACCTATGCTGTCACCTATAAGCTTTGCCAACCTCCCCTTCCCATACCTGTTGAGGTGCAGGCCATGTCTAGTGAAACCCATCCTGCTGATAAGACTCCACCGACACCACTGAAATGTGACCCATGCTTTCTGTCATCAGCGCACCCCCAAGTCTCATGTTATTACGCCTGACGGCTGTATTAAGATGAGGCCGTTCGTGACGCTGAAACAGTTCCACGAAATGCACATTCGTGTTGCCAGTCTGAGTGGCTATCTTTTCCAGGTCGCCATCTATGTTATACTCCCCATCCCTATCAATACTATTACCAGCTCCACCCACAATCACTGCCTGATCCTCTTTAGTAAAATCCCTACATAACCCCCCTATGTTATCAGTCACCTGAGCCAATCCTGCATTAGGCTTCACAATGCTGGTGACCTGGTACTCACTCCCCAGCACTTCCTGCAACTGCTGGCCTACACCTCTGCCATGAGAACTACCTAACAGCAGAACCTTCTTCTTCCTCTTCGACTTTGCAACTGTTCTAGCCACCGTAACTACTGAGGTCTTCTGCATACTTCCTACATCTACAGCTACTAGAGATTCCTCTCCACTAGACTCTGACAGTTGGTCATATCTATTGTAAACACCAATAGTAAAACTATCTGAAAATCTTCTTCTCCTAGCAGATCTCTTGCCAACAGCCGGCTCCCATTCCCCAACCCCCTTCTCCCTCCTCATCCTATCTAGCTCCTCCTGTGCGTTTTTCAACTGCACCTGAAGGGCACAGATCTTATGCTCCTGCTCCTCTATCAACTTACTCTTGCTACATAACCTGCAGTTCCAGGAGAGGATCTCACCACTGCATTCCCCCCAGTGAAAATACTTCGAACAAGTCTCACACCGCAATCTACTACTCACGAACCTACGGCAAAGCCCACACTTCTCACTCATGGTAAAATTTTAGTTTTTCTAAGTTCCGCTACTACAATAAGATGATGTTAAAAACCTGACTACAATAATCATAAACTTACTCTACAAGGGAAGTAACTACTATTATTAACAGTATTAATAAACAACAAATGTGAATATAACAAAAGACTAATACAGAAAGAGAATCAAACGTCTAATGACACAGTAACGAAGCTGAAAACAGTTCCCAAAAGGTTCTTCTGAAATTATTTCACCAGAAAATACCAAGAACACCTGTTGAAGACTACTAAAGTTCCTAAATAAACCACTATACACAAACAATTAATTAGTACTTAGCTTTCGATGCGCCGCTACAGCTGCAACTGGTCAGCGCGGAATGTAAACACAGGCAAGAGGTTAAGTTGCTCGATATGAAACACTCACAAATATGAGGTCACAACACAAGAAAGGCAGAGGTGAATGAAGAAACCACTAATACGTCACTTTTATAGTAAATATTATCACAAAAACCGTTAAAATATGTATCTGAAACCTAAAAATATATAAAAACTTGGAGAGCGATCTCACACGCAGTCACTCGCTTATGACGTCACACCAAAGATCAGAGATTTTGCAGAGAAGTGTGCTGTGAAATCATTAAGTATAGTGGTCAGTTGAGGGGGGTAAGGGAGAGGAGAGAGCAGTGGTAGTGGAAATCAACAGGTCTCAGTTTCGTAAAAACAAGTTAAGAGGGGTGGTTCTAGTATAGGTTGATGGGATGGGGGGGGGGGAGGGGGGGGATGGTCATGTTGGTGTGTATTCAGATAACATTTGTCAGGTGATCAAGAATAAAACTAAGTGGGTGTTAGTGCATTTGATGGAGAAATACAATAAGGAGGATAGGACTGATATTTCGGCCCTGGTACAGGCCGCACACACTTTAATACTGAGCTCATGAAGGTAAGTAGTTAATTCCTTAAAAAATGTCAATTATGTTAATATTACACCTTGAGGAAATTAATTAGAGCCTATTCCGTCTTATCTACTTGGGATTTCACTTGTTTCGATGTATTTCTTGGGGGAAAAGATAAATTAATAAATATCCTAGGAGCTGGTTTCCACGTGCTTTAGACATAGGTTTTCATACAAATTTAAGATGTTTGTTTATGTATTAAGCAAATAATTCAGGTTGTTTTCTTTACACATACTCTTAGTAGTGCAGTATCTACTCGGGAAATTAAAAGTTTTACGTTCTACCTTTCATTTCTTTTCAAAAGCCTGTATTGCGGATATGTGATGTTAGGCCTAATTTTTTGGGCATATGAGTTTTAACATTATTTTAAAAGCATTATGATAGGATACACATATATTAGTGTTTCACATAACCTTCGTGACTCTTGTGATTTGTAGTTAACAGAATATTACTGTTATTGTCTAGGTAAATTTTATAAAGAGATTGTAAACAACCATTAGGGAGAAGTGCTTAAGGTGCTGTAGGAATGTTAGTTCTGGGGTTCTATGTTGTTGCTGTGATAGATGGTTATTGGGGGGGGGGGGGGGGGGTGATACCTTTGTGAGTATATTTGAAAACAGTTTCCCTAAGAAAACAGTGAAATATAACGTGCATTATGCCTGAGATTAGCATCTCTGATAACAAAACTAAAACAATTTGGAATAGTGTTAAAAGTGAAAGAGGCCACCTGAGAGCACAGGAAGACTTTTCTATCAAACTCAATGAAAAGTTGGTTAACAAAAAGTCAGGAGTAGAAAATATTTTTAATAATCATATTTTTAACTTTTGCAGAGACAATACAGTCCAGATACTCATTAGAAAATGCAATGCTGTATATGGAAGAGGCAATACCTATGCAGTTAGATAAAACTGAAATTCACTCAAAAGTAAAAGCTCACATCGAATTGATGGACTTTCCAATAGAGTACTAGAAACTTGTTCCCAACAGATAAGTAGGACTGCCAGCCACATATGTTGTAGCTCACTGAAACAGGCAATTTTTCCGGACAGACTCAAATCTGCTATTGTTGCATAAATAAGGGGATAGGTCTGAGGCTAATCAACTACCGCTCAATGTCACTTTCGACAGCTTTATTGAAAATTCTTGAAAAAGTAAAAATCGAACAATGGAAAATCCAGAATGGACTGTAACAATATTATGGAAAGGTGTCAGGGTCAATTCAAATGAAGTGGTCCAATAAAAATTAAGTTAGTTGCTTGACCATTTTTAAATATTTTTTTATGTGTGTTTACCCTATAATTGAGAAGTTCAAAACAGTTCCCCCCCCCCCCCCCCCCCCCCCACCTTTACTGAATGGCGGCCATTTTCGTTTGTAAGCCGGCGACGATGTTTCAGTTTAGAGACGTCAGCAAAAATATGAATATCTCTGCACTGTGTTAAGTTACAACATTGCAATTGACATGATTGTTTTTGGAAAAGTGTCCTTTACAACATTGTCTATTACACAAAATACCCTAAATTCAAAAATAACCAGTCAAAATGACCTCTAAAGTTTGGTATCCAAATTTTCAAAAATCCCTTTTTTAAGCCCATAAATAACAAACAAGGAGTGATTTATGAGAGTCTATTTTTTCCTATAGTTAGATATCATATACTATTAGCCTCATATAGAACGAGAACACTTACAAATGTTTTCTTAATTTTTTATAAATTTTTGAAAATTTTAATTTTTTTTGTAAAGTTTGGGGCTAGTTACCTAAGGTGGGACTGAATATAAAAATATGATTTTTGCACAGTTTGTACACCTATATGAGGGCAATCTACTGTAAAAATTTCAACATTGATATCTGACTGTGAACAAAGATATGAATTTTTGAAAATGAGGAGATAATTCACATTACTCTACAACTGATCTTATAGCTGTTGCCTATTCATGTGTGATATTGGCGGGATATACTCAAAAATGGTTCAAATGGCTCTGAGCACTATGGGACTTAACATCTGAGGTCATCAGTCCCCTAGAACTTAGAACTACTTAACCTAACTAACCTAAGGACATCACACACATCCATGGCCGAGGCAGGATTCGAACCTGCGACCGTAGCGGTCACTCAGCTCCAGACTGTAGCGCTTAGAACCGCACGGCCACTTCGGCTGGCAGGATATACTCAATTTATTATTGAAGTAAGGTACTGGATTATCCACAAAAAGTGGAAACATCACTGAAATGAAAATTTATATTAGTTGGACATACTTAAAATAAATAAATATTTTCAATTAACATCCTTCGAGATTCGACTTGCAAAACATGGTGGTGAATGTTAAGAACACTTATTTCTTCATACAGCTTCTTTGATATAGAGTAAGACCTCCCAGTTGCTGTGGTAAGTTCAAGCACTGAAAGTTTCCTTAAAACGTTTTTCATTGGTATCAAACTTTGTCACTAGTAGATTTCTTGAATGATGTTCTTGGGCCAAGGGTGGTAAAAATGGACAAAAACATTATTGTATTCCAAACTTATTCTTTCAACCTTTGCAAGCACCATCATACACATATGCCACTCTGAATGCGGAGTGCTATGCTACAGTGGCCATCCCTCTGAAGGACAAAAATCACGGATTCACAGATGAATCAACCACGAAATACCAGGTCAGTGATACAATACATCAGCAGGACAAAAGTGAGGTTTTTTTAGGACAATAAAACTTTCCACCAGTGCAACACCAGATGCAAGTGTGTGTGATCCACATATGCCTCAAGCAGACCTCAGTTCAAACGAGTGCAATTTATCGTTTCTGCATTATAATATACAGGGTTTAGGAAACAAAATAGATGTGTTTGAATCATTCATCACAGAGCTAGCTCCTCATGTAGTAATAGTCACAGAACACCAAAAAACAGTAGACAACATTCATCATTTCAAATTAGAAGACTATAACCTAGCAACATTCTACTGTAGAACACAAAATAAAGCCGGTGGTGTCGCCATTTACGTGAGAAAATGTAAGTTAATAACAGCCACAGAAAAAGTGTCATGGACAAAAAAATTCAATGCTGACAAAGATTTCGAAATTACAGTTCTTAAACTCACATTTTGTACTGTTTCGTTCATTTTTATAGGTATATATAGATCCCTGAGTGGAAACTTTTAACGCTTTCCTGGAATCACTTGATGGAGTTCTAAGTAAATCAATGTCAGGTTGCAGAAATGTAAATGTTATCATACTTGGACATCTTAACATAAACACCTTACTCAACAACCAGGAAAGCAAGCATTTTGCAGATTGTATCCTCTCCTATGGGGCTAAAGACATTCTTGGACTAGCACCCACTAGAATGTCTAAAACACCCATATCAATTTATCATATCATTACAAATTATGACCATATCATCTCAGCAGACATCATAAATGTTCACCTTTCAGATCATTTAGGCCAAACACTAGTACTAAAATGTAATACCAAGTTCAAACCAAGAAAAATGTATGAGCACAAGTGAATACTATCTGCAAACAACATTGCCAAGCTAAGACTTAGTTTAAGTCAGGAATAATGGGAATCAGTTATTACTACCAATGGGGTAAACAATAAATGGAAGGAATTTATAGAAATCCTGACTGGGCACCTAAGTAGGACCATGCCAATAACAAAAGTAAATATTCACAAAAACCAACCTTTAACATCAAAACCTGTACCATTAGACTGTAAAACAAAAGATCTAAAAGCAAAAATGGAAAATCTGTATCGCTTACACAGACTAACTGACTCAGAGGTACATAAAGAAACCTACAAGCAGTGCAAATACAAGTACCGCAAAGAAGTCAGAAAATTAAAAGCAGAAAGAATCAGCCAAGAGATACGAACCTCAGATAACGTCTCAAAGTCTTGCTGGTCACTTGTAAATAAAATAAGAAATAAGGAAAAAGACACCAAAATTAATAATGTACAATTAACTGTGAACAATAATGTCATTAATCAAAATATCCACGGGTGTACTGCCGGTCTACAGTGTCCAACGGGCACAATATTTCGGCGATCATACATGTCGCCATCATCAGGTGAACTGACGGACTGAGCTCCTGTGAATGTGCCGGCACGGAGATCTGTACACTATGGCTGCTCAGGGGGAACTGGGTTTGGTCGCGGCGGCGGCCGATTTAAATACCCTCCACCCGCGGCGCGCTCACTCCGCCGTCCGGGCCTGTGCCATGGTCGCGCTGTGGAACAGATTGCGACGGCATCTGAGATGACGTCGGTGTGATGGCTCTGTCCGCCGTGGTTGATTTACTCTTGATTAACCCAATCGCTAAGATTATAGCCACAGTCACGGTTTATGAGGTCGTCATTGGTGCGAATTTCGATGGCCTCTCTAACAACGCTGTCCCAGTATCTCGACGTCTGTACCAGAATCCTCATGCGTTCATACTCCATAGCGTGATTTTCCGACAAACAATGTTCAGCAACCGCCGACTTGCTCGGATACATCAGTCGAGTGTGCCTCTGGTGTTCATGGTATCGATCCTCGACGGTACGCATCGTCTGACCAATATACGACTTGCCACATTGACACGGAATCTGGTACACGCCGGCCTTCCTCAAACCGAGGTCATCTTTGGCGCTCCCCACCAGTGCACGAGTTTTATTCGGAGGACAAAACACAGTTCCGACACGGTGTTTCTTCAAAATGCGGGCGATTTTCCCCGAGAGTGCGCCTGTATATGGGATAAACGCAGTGCCTACCTCCTCCCTCGTGATTTCATCCATCTCCACAGGTTGTGCTGTAGTGGGTGGGCGGAGAGCACGTTGAATCTGCCACTCTGAGTACCCATTTTTTCAAAATACAGTTCTCAGATGTTCCAATTCCTGGGGTAGACACTCTGCGTCAGAGATAGTGCGCGCCCTATGTACTAGAGTTTTAAGCACCCCATTCCTCTGTGAAGGGTGGTGGCAGCTGTCTGCGTGCAAATACAGATCAGTGTGCGTTGTCTTCCGATACACCCCATGGCCTAGGGTGCCGTCAGGCCTTCTCTTGACCAAGACGTCAAGGAAAGGTAGTTTACCCTTCGTTTCAGACTCCATAGTGAATGTGATGTTGGTTTTTATTTTTTTTTTGTGGGGGGGGGGGGGGGGGGGGGCGCAAAACTGTTAGGGTCATTAGCGCCCGGTCCGTGACTTAGGAAACAGTAAAAAACCGAAATTGAAAACCAGCAGCAATGGGAACGAAAGTCATAAAATTGGAGAAACTAAAAGCAGAAGAAAGGCTTAAAAATTCACTACAGAAAGGGGTTGGTTGTCCCCGAAAAAAAAAGCTTCAAATGACTGACGTCATTTCACTGGCACTAATAAACTTGAGAATGCGGTCGGCTGAGCGCGTGTCATCTGCTAAAATCGACGATAGATCAGGCGATAGCTGTAGACGGGAGTGTAACGGATTAAAATAGGGGTACTCAATTAAAAGGTGTCTTACCGTCCACAGCTGAGAGCAGTGGGGACAGAGTGGGGGAGGATCGCCGCTTAAAAGATGTCGATGGCTAAAAAGACAGTGCCCTATCCGGATTCTAGTTAAAATTACCTCCTCCCGACGACGCGTTCGGGAGGAAGAGGTCCAAGCACAAGGAAGAGCTTTCATGTCCCGCAATTTATTATGGGGAAGTGTCGACCAATGCGCGTGCCATAAATGAACAACACGACGACATAAAACGCTCCGTAGATCGGCGAAGGGAATCGATCGAATAGCTGGCCGAAGAAGAGAGACTGCAGCCTTGGCTGCAATATCGGCCGCCTCATTTCCACAGATACCAACGTGACCCGGGAGCCAGAGGAATGCCACCGAGACGCCCCCCAGGTGGAGCAAGCGCAGACAGTCCTGAATTCGGTGGACCAGAGGGTGGACAGGGTAAAGAGCTTGGAGACTGAGGAGAGAGCTGAGAGAATCTGAGCAGATAACATACTGTATCCGCTGATGGCGGCGGATGTAGTGGACAGCCTGGAGAACAGCATAAAGCTCTGCAGTATACACCGAACACTGGTCGGGAAGCCGAAAGTGATTTGGGGTGTCGCCAACAATATAGGCACTCCCTACACCTAACGATGTTTTCGAGCCGTCGGTGTAAATAAATGTGGCGTCCGTCATTTGTGCACATAGAGCAGCAAATGCCCGACGATAAACAAGTGGAGGGGTACCATCCTTGGGAAATCGACGAAGGTCACAGAGCAGGCAGATCCGGGGACAGAGCCAAGGCGGTGCTGTACCCCAAGTTGTCAAGAAGATTTTAGGAAAGCGGAAGGAAAGAGAATGGAGCAGTTGACGGAAGCGGACTCCCGGTGGTAGTAGGGAGGAGGGGCGGCCTGCATACCCTACATCAAAGGAGGCGTCGAAAAAAATGTCATGGGTTGGATTAGCAGGCATGGAAGACAGATGGCTAGCATAACGACTCAGAAGGACTGCTCGCCGAATGGACAGCGGAGGTTCAGCAGTCTCAGCATAAAGGCTTTCCACAGGGCTGGTGTAAAAAGCTCCAGACACTAAACGTAATCCATGGTGGTGGATAGAGTCGAGACGCCGAAGAATAGACGGCCGAGCAGAGGAGTAGACTATGCTTCCATAGTCCAATTTCGAGCGCACTAAGGCGCGATAGAGGCGGAGAAGGACCACTCGGTCCGCTCCCCAGGAGGTACCATTCAGGACACGGAGGGTGTTGAGGGATCGCAGACAGCGAGCCGAAAGATAGGAAACGTGGGAGGACCAGCACAGTTTTCTGTCAAACATAAGACCCAAGAATTTAGTGACGTCTGAAAACGGAAGGCTGACAGGTCCTAGATGTAAGGAGGGTGGAAGAAACTCCTTTCGTCGCCAAAAATTTAACACAAACGGTCTTACTGGGAGAAAAACGGAAGCCGGTTTCGATGCTCCAAGAGTGGAGGCAATCGAGACATCCTTGAAGACGTCGTTCAAGAAGGCTGGTCCATTGAGAGCTGTAGTAGATCGCAAAATCGTCCACAAAGAGGGAGCCCGAGACATCAGGAAGGAGACAATCCATAATTGGATTTATGGCGATGGCAAACAGTACAACACTCAGCACGGAGCCCTGGGGTACCCCGTTTTCTTGGGAGAAAGTACGGGAGAGAGTAGTGTTCACCTGCACCCTAAATGTGCGCTCTGCCATAAATTCGCGAAAAAAAAGGGGCAGCCAGCCTCGAAAACCCCAAGAGAACAGTGTGCGGAGGATGCCTGTCCTCCAACAGGTATCGTATGCTCTCTCCAGATCAAAAAATATTGCTACCGTTTGGCAATTCCGGAGAAAATTGTTCATGATGTAAGTGGAGAGAGCAACAAGATGGTCAACTGCAGAACGATGCTTTCGGAATCCGCATTGGGCAGGTGTTAAAAAGACTGCGGGATTCCAGCCACCAAGCTAAACGGTAATTCACCATACGCTCCAAAACCTTACAGACACTACTTGTGAGAGGAATGGGGTGATAGCTAGAGGGGAGATGTTTGTCCTTTCCAGGTTTCGGAACGGGAACGACGATAGCTTCCTGCCATCGTCTGGGAAAAGTACTGTCGGTCCAAATTCGATTATAAAGGCGAAGGAGGTAACGCAGACTATGGGTTGATAAATGCAGCAACATTTGGACGTGGATACCATCCGGTCCTGGGGCGGAGGAGCGAGAAGAAGAGAGTGCATGTTGGAGTTCCCGCAAGGAGAAAACAGTATTGTAGCTTTCGCGATTTTGAGAGGAGAAAGCAAGATGTCGCACTTCAGCTGCACGTTTCTTCGGGAGAAACGCTGGCGGGTAATTTGAAGAGCTTGAAATCTCAGCAAACTGCTGACCCAATGAGTTAGAAATTGCGATGGGGTCCACTAATGTATCATGCGCGACAGTGAGCCCAGAGACTGGGGAGAAACTAGGCGCGCCTGAGAACCGTCGAAGCCGACTCCAAACTTCCGAGGAGGGAGTGAAGGTGTTAAATGAGCTAATAAAGAATTTCCAGCTTGCCTTCTTGCTATCGCGGATGACGCGACGGCATCGCGCACGGAACTGCTTATAGCGGATACAGTTGGCCAAAGTAGGATGGTGGCGGAAAATGCGAAGAGCACGTCGCCGCTCACGTATTGCGTCACAGCTTGCCTCGTTCTACCAAGGAACTGGGGGGCGCCGGGGCAATTCGGAGGTGCGTGGTATTGAACGTTCCGCAGCTGAAAGAAGAACGTCGGTAATATGTGTGACCTCATCGTCGACGCTGGGAAAGCGACGGTCATCGAATGTCGCTAGAGACGAAAAAAGTGTCCAATCGGCTTGGGCAAACTTCCAGCATCGCGGCCGCATATATGGCAGTTGAGGCTGCAGTCTAAGGACACATGGAAAGTGGTCACTCGAGTGTGTATCATCAAGGGCGAACCATTCGAAGCGCCGAGATAGCGGAACAGTACCGACCGCAAGGTCCAAATGAGATAAATTTGTCGTGGAGGCAGACAAAAATGTAGGGACCCCAGTGTTGAGGCAAACTAGATCCGCTTGGTGGAAGATGTCTAGCAATAGTGAGCCACGTGGACAAGGATGTGGAGATCCCCAAAGTGGGTGGTGGGCTTTGAAGTCCCCAACCAGCAAATAGGGGGGTGGAAGCTGAGCAAGAAGATGAAGGAGATCAGCTCGTGCCATTGGTGTGGACGATGGAATGTATACAGTACAAAGAGAGAACGTGTAACCAGAAAGGGAAAGACGGATGGCGACAGCTTGGAAGGAAGTGTTTAAGTGGATTGGGTGATAATGGAGAGTATCATGGAGAAGAATCATGAGTCCTCCATGTGCTGGAGTGCCTTCAACAGAGGGGAGATCATATCGGACGGACTGAAAATGAGGGAGTACAAAGCGGTCATGAGGACGCAGCTTTGTTTCCTGAAGACAGAAGATGACCGGCGAGTAGGATCGCAAGAGGATCGACAATTCAGCAGGATTGGCTCGAATACCGCGGATATTCCAGTGGATAATGGACATAGGGTGAACAGAAAATGGAGGAATGCGACCAAGGTCACTGTCAACTCAACGACTGCTCAGAGCTTGCGACCGACAGCATAGAATGGCATTCAGCCGAAGGCAGAAGATCCTGATCCATAGGTTGGTCAGGAGCAGCTCCTGCCACCAGCGATCGGCCGGTTAATCGGCCGCCAGCAGTGCGCCTCGGCGACACAGAAGACGGCCGAGGGCGATTCCCACCAGGTGGTGCTGTAGATGAGACACGCCTTGGCGGAGAAGGAGAGGAACTGGGCTTCTTATTAGCCTTCTTGGAAGTATGATGTTTAGATGAAGGAGGAACCGATGGTTGGGAAGTTGCGGTACGTAAAAACTCTTCACGAGCATGCTCTTTTTTCGAAGTCTTGGTGTCTGACTTTTGGGTTCGAGATTTAGCAGAACCCGACGAAGGGTGAGCCAGAGAGTGGGCAGGCGAAAGTGGTGAGGCTGAACGGGCGATCTTTGCGCTGGCCGATCTGATGACCGTGGTACTAAAGGCGAGGTCGCAAGTCTGCGTGGCCGCCTCCTTTGTTGGCTGGGGAGAAGCAAGGACAGTGCTGTATTTTCCTGTCTGAGGCACGGTGGGCTGTCGACTGGCGAATAATTTTCGAGCAGCAAAGGTCGGCACCTTTTCCTTCACTCTAATTTCCTGGATGAGCTTTTCGTCCTTAAAAACGGGGCAATCTCGAGAGGAAGCAGCGTGGTCACCCATACAGTTGATGCAGCGAGGGGATGGAGGTGGACAAGCACCCTCATGGGCATCCTTGCCACACGTAACACATTTGGCCGGATTGGAACAGGACTGGCTGGTGTGATTGAACCGCTGACACCAATAGCAACGCGTAGGGTTTGGGACGTAAGGGCGAACGGAAATTATCTCATAGCCTGCTTTGATTTTCGATGGGAGTTGAACTTTGTCAAATGTCAAGAAGACAGTGCGGGTTGGAATGATGTTCGTGTCAACCCTTTTCATAACTCTATGAACAGCCATTACGCCCTGGTCAGACAGGTAGTGCTGAATTTCCTCGTCAGACAATCCATCGAGGGAGCCTGTATAAACGACTACACGCGAGGAATTTAAAGTACGGTGCGGTTCCACCCGGACAGGGAAGGTGTGTAGTAGTGAGGTACGCAACAATTTTTGTGCCTGGAGGGCTATGACTGTTTCTAACAACAGGGTGTCATTCCGTAATCTCGAACAAGACTTTACAGGACCTGCAATTGCGTCGACACCTTTCTGAATAATGAAAGGGTTGACCGTGGAGAAGTCGTGACCTTCGTCAGACCGAGAAACAACAAGGAACTGTGGCAACGATGGAAGAACTGTCTGTCGCTGAGACTCAGTGAACTTACGCTTGTGAGCAGACATAGTGGAAGGTGAGGAAACCATTGCGGAAGAATCCCCCATGATTACCGGCGTCTCCGATGGCGCGCTCCTCCCTTGTGGGGGCCCTCTCTGATGGCACTCCCGCCTTAGGTGATTGTTCACACCTCAGGTCACACCTCCCGACAAACGGACGGAGGGACCAATCGGCACTTTCGGAAGGTATCAGCTCGGGTAATCACCCCTCCCTGGGCCTGGCCGTTACCAGGGGGTACGAACGTGTCCTACCTGTCTACCTGGGGCGGGGAATTACGCGTTACCCCGTCACCGGCTATGCATGGAAGTGCGTGGGTCGGCCTTCAGACACGCACAGGGAGGAAAAAAGAGAAAGGGAAAGGAAAGAAGAGGGGTCTCAAACGCCGCAGCGGAGAAAAATGCAAAGAGAAGAGGGAAGGAAAAGAGAAGGACAGAGGAAGGACGAAGACTTGCAAGTAGAGAAAGCAAGGAATTTGTAACAGTTTCGAGCATCCGTCTCCGGACGTAGGCACAAACCATACTCCCAGAGGGGGAGAAAGGGAAGGAAAGAGCCAGAGGTGTGGAGGGGGGGGGGCAAAGATGGGGGAAGGGAAGGATGCGGAAAGGGAGGGTATACAGCCCGGAAAGGAAGGAGGGCCACATTAGCTCGGGGTCCCGTGCTCGCTACGCACGTATCCACAGAAGAATTGTGGACCCCCTGGGGGGGGATGTTGGGGTGTATGGAGTTTAGATGTGTAAGGAAGTCAAGGAGTTTATCCATAACATGTGGCCAGATGACGAACGTGTCGTCCACGTAATGGAAAAAGCAAGTAGGTTTCCATTCAGATGACGACAGGGCTTCCTCCTCGAAGTTCTCCATGTACTGGGACAGCGTTGTTAGAGAGGCCATCGAAATTCGCACCAATGACGACCTCATAAACCGTGACTGTGGCTATAATCTTAGCAAGGCTTGGGAACCAGCGACTGGGTTAATGAAGAGTAAATCGAGCAAATGTATAGTTGTGACGACCACGGCGGACAGACCCATCACACCGACGTCATCTCAGAAGCCGTCGCAATCTGTTCCACCGCGCGACCGTGGCGCGGAGTGAGCGCGCCGCGGGTGGAGGGTATTTAAATCGGCCGCCGCCGCGACCGAACCCAGTTCCCCCTGAGCAGCCATAGTGTACGGATCTCCGTGCAGGCACGTTCACAGGAGCTCAGTCCGTCAGTTCACCTGATGATGGCGACATGTATGATCGCCGAAATATTGTGCCCGTTGGACACTGTAGACCGGCAGTACACCCGTGGATATTTTGATTATCAAATACGCCGGGAGAAACTCAAGAATCACAATAATGTCATTTCCGATCCCTTTCTCTGGTCACCAATACTTTCAATAATTACTTCATAGACACTGTCAAAAATGATGTGTGTATGAAGAAGGATAAGCAGCACATATTTACGACTAGTGACAAACAGAACTGCAGTAGTACATTACCCACAGTAAGTGCTTATGATATTTTGCAACACATTGATAGCCTCAAAAACAAAAAAATCAGCAGGAATAGATGAAATTTCTCCATATCTAATGAAGAAATGCAAACATGAACTGTTGAAACCACTACTTCATCTTATAAACTGTACACTCGAAGAGGGTGTGTTCCCAGACAGGTTGAAACTTGCTGTAATTAAACCATTACACAAAAAAGGGGAAAGAAAGCATGTACAGAACTACAGGCCCATAGCCCTCATCTCAACATTCAGCAAACTGATAGAAAAAATAATATTAAAAAGAATCCTGGAACACTACAATAACGCTGACTTACTAGGGGATTTCCAACATGGTTTCAGGAAGGGTCGAAGTACCATGTCAGCAGCTGTACAATTTGTTCACCACGTACTTGAAAACATAAATTCTAGGACCTCTCAAAAGCTTTTGACAGAGTACATCATGATGTACTCTTGTCAAAAATTGCGAAGAGTGGTTTAATTGGAAAACTCATGCAACTGCTTGAAACATATTTAAAAGGCAGGCAACAGTGCACAGAAACCCTATATTAAAACGGAGAAATACTAGAGCAGAAAAGGTCAAGTATAAGAAAAATACATTTTGGGGTTCCCCATGGCTCCATTTTAGGTTCAGTCCTAGTCATATGTCACGTAAACGATTTCACAAGTTCTCTGGACAGTAAGCAATTGGTCATTATGTATGCCAATGATACATCTGGTGTCTGTTGTGCAGACAGTGGAACCAGCCTAGTCGAAGAAATTTGCAGCTTTATCGAAAAGGCAAGAGCACACTTTGAAAAAGGCAACTTGAATATATATATATATATATATCATTTTAAACCCAGTGGTATAAACAGGCACAACACTGAAACTAAGGAAACTCTGTCAAATAGCCGTTCAGATTGTAAATTCTTGGGACTATACATAGACGACAGACTCTCTTGGAAGCAGCAAGTTGACCATGTCTGCAAAAAAATAACATCCAGCCTATATGTACTAAGAAGATTATCACCATATCTCAATTCGGAAACTCTAAGGACTGTATATTATGGGTTAGTATACCCCTTCTTGTCATACGGGGTAGTACTGTGAGGCAGCAAATGCCAAACAAATATGAAAACAGTCTTCATACTGCAAAAGCGAGCTTTAAGGATTGTAGCAAAAGTAAAACAAAGAACGTCTTGTAAAACACTGTTCACTAGACACAATATTCTCACATTTTATGCCATGTATGTACTAGAAATCATAAGGCTAGTGAAAGAAGACACTTAAGATCACAAAAAGAAATATGGACAGCCACCACTATGAAACAAGGCATAAAAAAAGGCTTTCATATGGTTACCAGAAGATTAACTCTAACAGCAAAAAGTCCTTATATCCACGTCTTCCACAATTCATTACCGGATGGAATCAAAACAGTGACAGGCCATACTTTTTAAAAGTGCATCAAGCAGTGCCTTATTAAAAATGCCCCTATAATATGGACCTAAATGAATTATGATGTAATTAGAAAGCAGAAATAAGAAATAATGTAAAAAGAAAATTCTAATTGAAAAAATTAATTTTTATTTTTTATATACTTTATATACATTTATGATGTAATAAGAAATTAATTTTTATTCCTTTATATAATTTACAAACATTTATAATGTAATAAGAAATAATGTAAAATGAAAACTCTAATTGTAAAAATTTCACTTTTATTCTTTATATACTTTGTTAAAAAAAAAGGCACATGTATGTAAAAATTACGTGTTACAAGCAAATTAAATAAATGTCATTCAACCTTAAAGACAGCGATGTAATTTTACTGACACAATGATCCCCATAAATTTCTGTGTCTGATGTTACATAGCATCGAACTAAGTTTTCTGCAATGCCAAGGAATTTGTGGAAATGCCTTGTTACTTTTAATGCTAAACAGTTTTCAAATCTGGTCTGAAGTGTTGTTTTCATATGCACAACCACTTCTTTCTTGATCAGAAAATTGGTAATGCCTTGCAAAAGACATACATGTCATGTACTGTGAGAATTTGGTCTGTGGTTGTTGTTTGTAAGCTGGCTTTCCCTACTTCATGTTTTGTTGTACCTCCTACTCCATCACATGCATTTTTACCATGGCAAGATGCAAAAAAGTGCAAATCAGCCTCCAACCCAAAGTCTACTTTGTGGTTGCACAGATTTGAAAAATTCTTTTTGTTCTTATACTGACTACCACTTCCATCTGAAAAGTCTATCAGCTTCTCAACCTTGGGCAAATTTTCTTTTATGTCATTAATTACAAACTTTTGAAACATATGTACAGCCAAAGTATTGTGCTCGAAGTAGTCACTTAGAATGCAAATTGAAGAGCTGCAAACTTCATCTTTCTCATTTTTAAAGTAGAGAATAAATGGATGCACTGTTACCTGGTCACTGACCCAGTGGCACCCTTGTATTGCATTTTGAATAACAAATGTAAAACTTTCTGCAAAATCAGCTGGCACTATGCACTCAGCTTCATGAAGTTGTGCTTTTTTGTCCTTCAAAAACTTATTTTGGATTTTAGAAACATAGTGGGGACTTTTGAGTTTTTGTAAGTTACCAATTAAAGATTCCAAGTACTCTTCCTGAGACTTAACCACTGTTATCATTTCTGCCCTGTCAATTGTAATCCACTGTTTGAAGGTAATACTGTCTGGCATTTCGTAATCATATTTGTGAAACAATTCAATAACGGTTTCCTTACCAGGGCATTTATTACACAAACTTATCATGCAGTCATAACTGTTAGTGTCACATACCGTTAACTCAAGTAACTCTTTTTAGTTAAGTTCACTGAGTTTTGCACCCACAATCATCAGTTTGACATTTTGATGATATAAACAAACACATCCGCCCCCCGTAGCTGAGTGGTCAGTGTGACAGAATGTCAATCCTAAGGGCCCGGGTTTGACTCCCAGTTGAGTCGGAGATTTTCTCCGCTCAGAAACTCGGTGTTGCATTGTCCTGATCATCATCATTTCATCCCCATCGACGTGCAAGTTGCTGAAATGGCGTCAAATCTAAAAACTTGCACCCAGTGAACATTCTAGCAAATGGGAGACCCTAGTCACACTACATTTATTTAACAAACACATACAGTGTGTGTCCCTGACGATCCAGCCAAAATACACCACTTAGGGCAGAGGTCACAAAATTTTGACCTTCCAATTTTGCATTCAGGATGAGAATTTTTGAAAGCTACATAAAGTTCATTTGAATTTGACAGCACTAGTAGTTTCTGCTTTGTTACTTTAACTCCATTTATAACAACTCTTTTGCTTTCTTTGAAATCTGGGCATATTCTACTGTTTTCATCAAGTTAAAAAATCTGCTGGATATTTTTAATTGTTTCTTCACTTATAACTACTCCTTTCTTCTTTCCTAAAACTGGAAAAGTGCCTTGCTCTTTCACTAATTTTCAGATTAGTTTAACCAAACGATGAGAAACGTTGAATTCATGAACTATTTTTTCTCTTGACCATGAGTCAGGGACCAAACTTATAATTTTAACTTTTTCCTCTTTAGATGTCAATGAACATTTAATTTTTAATTTCTCTATGAACCTCAAATATTCAGTGTCAGATGATGCACGTAGTAGGTTTTCTTCTTCTTTAGAAATGATGTTGGTATCTGTATTATTAAAGCATGATTCCAAGTCTTTTCTAATTTTGTCTGAAATTTGTTGTACCTTATTTTCAATAGCTGCTTTTCTTTTTCTGCTGCTTAATTTTATTATTTTCGCAGCAGGAAATACGTCTAACTTAGAACAAGCAAAATCCAATATGCTAACAGCTTCCTCATTAGGAATATAAATGTCATTAACAAGGTTACATGATTCTTGAAAAAAAGAGACAGCATTGGTCGTATATTTTTTACTATTGCAAAATCGATTTTCTGTCACCGAGTGACCATCTTCAGTGCAATAGTAAAAAATATACGACCAATGCTGTCTCTTTTTTTCAAGTAAACCTGTTATCTGGTCGTGGTGCACAGGACAACATGGAGTCGCCAATCAATTACATGATTCTGTTTCTAGATTCACAACACATATTTTTGAGTAACAATTTGGGCACAGGGAATATCCAGGACTCATTAAGTTTCACTTGGGAAGCCGTCTCACTCTCACATAACAAGGACAAATGTTCAAGTTTTATTTCCCTCAATCCTTTAGTAACAGGCTTTTTATGAACATTATGTGGATCACAGAACTTTCTTCCAAAAATGTGGTTGTTCTTCAGATTTTCAAGTTTTCTGAAACTGAACTGTAAACTGTTTTATGACACACTTCACTTGCTATCTGTCCCACAGAACACTGTTCATCCATGTTATTGCATTCCAGTTAATCTCTCAAAATTAAGTACAAATTACACACAGAACAAAGAACATAACACATTCTACACTCCCAATGAAGTATTTACATCCACTCTAACAGAGGTTTCAGAACAGACTGACTACAACAATGGCACACCTAGCAATAATGTCTTCTTTTTTGACAATAAACCTAAACGTAAATGGGCATTTTTATTACAATAGAACAAAAGCAAAAGCTCATATTGTTTAATATTGCATTATTAAAAATAAATAAACTAAATGAATATTGGGTTGTTAACTAAATATGACACAATTAAATTTTATTACAATGAAACAATAAACCATTTAAATAGGCAACAGGCAAGATCAGTTGTAGGTTAATGTGAATCACCTCCTCAATTTCAAAAATTCGTACCTTTGTTCACAGTCAGATATCAATGTTGAAATTATCACAGTACGCTGCTCTCATATAGGTGTAAAAACGGTGTAAAAATCATATTTTTATATTCAGTCCCACCTGGGATAACTAACCCCAAACTTTACAAAAAAATGAAAATTTTCAAATTTCAAAAATTCATAAAAAATTAAGGAGGCTTTGTAAGCGTTCTTGCTCTGTAGGAGGCTAGTAGTGTATTACAGCTATATGAAAAAAATAGACTCTCACAAATCACTCCTTGTTTGCTATTTATGGGCCTAAAAACTGGATTTTTGAAAATTTGGATACCAAACTTTAGAGTCATTTTTACTGGTTATTTTTAAATTTAGGGTATTTTGTGAATAGACAGTGTTGTAGACGACACTTTTCTAACAACTATCATGTCAATTGGAATGTTGTAACTTAACCCAGTGCAGAGATATTCATATTTTGCTAACGTCTCTAAACTGAAACATCGTCGCACGCCTACAAACGAAAATGGTCACCATTCAGTGTGGGGGGGGGGGGGGGAACCTGTTTTGAACTTCTCAATTATAGGGTAATCACATATTTAAAAATGGCCAAGCAACCACCACTGGACCACTTCATATGGATTGACCCGCTACTCACCATATAGCAGAGATGCTGAGTCACAGACAAGCACAACAGACAGACTCTCACAATAAAAGCTTTAGGCCATTAAGGTCTTGGTCAACAACACACACACACACACACACACACACACACACACACACACACACACTGCGAGCAGCAGTGGGAGTGGTGACTGGGTGGGGTTAAAGAGGAGGCTGGGGCAGGGAGGGATCGTATGATGGGGGTGGCAAGTGCTGCAAGTTAGCCTGAGGACAGGGAAGGTGTGGTGGAGAGTAGCGAAAAAGGAGAGAAATAAAAAGACAGAGTGTGGTGGTGAAATGACAGCTGTGTAGTGCTGGAATGGGAGCAGGGAAGGGGCTGTATGGGTGAAGATAGTGGCTAACAAAGGTTGAGGCCAGGAAGGTTAGGGAACATAGGATGTATTGCAGTTTCCAACCTGTGCAATTCAGGAAAGCTGGTGTTGGTGGGAAGGATACATATGGCACAGGGTGTGTCACTGTCCACACCCATCCAGCCCCTTCCCTATTCCCATTCCAGCACTACACAGCCGTCATTCCACCAACACACTCTGTCTTTTTATTTCTCTCCTTTTCCGCTACTTCCCCCACCCCTCCTCACCTCTCTTCTGCCCTCCAACTGACCTGCAGCACTTCACTGACCTCCCCCCCCCCCCCCACCACCACATAATTCCTCCCCTTCCCCGCTTCCTCCCCACCCTCACCCAGTCACCACTCCCACCATGCACTGGTGCTGCTGCTCGCAGTGTGGTTTCAGTTGCTTGAGACTGCAGATGCGTGTGTGTGTGTGTGTATTGTTGACAAAGGCCTCAATGGCAGAAAGCCCTAATTGTGAGTCTTTTTGTTGTGCCTATCTGCAACTCAGCATCTCCACTATATGGTGAGTAGCAACTTTACTTTTCATAATATTGTTACATTCTTGAAAAAGTAATGCATACAAGAGTAGCTTCACATATTTATAAAAATTAAGTACTAACAAAATGCCAATTTGGTTTTCAGGAAGGTTTTTCCAACAGAAAATTCTATGTATGCTTTCACTGACCAAATATTAAATGCTGTGAATAGCCGAGCATCACCCACTGGGATATTTTGCGATCTCTCTAAGGCTTTTGACTCTGTGAATCATGATATTCTTCTAGATAAGCTTAAGTATTGTTGTATGAGTGCAACACTGCACAAATGGTTTAATTCATATTTAACTGGAAGAATGCAGAAGGTTGAAATTAAAACAGGGGAAGTACCAAGAATTGTCCTCCACATTAAAATATATTGCCCCTCTACATCCATGAATATGCAAAGCCAGGCTACTCAGAAAATCAAACAAACATTAACAAAATCAAACCAATTAATTCTCACAACCCAATGGCACTTCTGTGTTCACCTTAATATGCATACTAACCTGTGTCACTCTCTGCACTATGCAGTCATCAGCATATGTACCCTTGTGCATACAATGTATACGTTCAAATCGTGGGTCTTTGATTATTCTCAATGCAATTCTGTACTTCTGGCCAAGTTTTTCCAACTCACCGACAACACAATCAGTTACATACGGGATGCCTGAAATTGGAATGGCATACAATTATTTTTTTTTACAAGAGAAAGTGTATACAAACATCTTTAATAATTACAAAAAAATAGCAAAGCTGAACAAACACTTAAGGAAAAGGGAGTAAGAAATTTTGATGGAAGTTTAGTACGTAATCTGCAAAATATAATTATTTTGTTGATGTTTGTTCTTCAAATATTGCATTAAGGATTGTTACTTGGAAATACAGTGTTTACAGTTCTGAGGGTCAATGTGAAATTTCTGGGCAATTATAGCATTCCAATATTTATGGAATGAGAAAACCATGACCCTCTATGGTGCTTACTAGTTATCTTTCTCTGTTAGGTCAGTGGCTACACTTGTATTTGTTACTGCATGAGTATTTATCATTTGATAAAAAAATTGAAGTAAGGCATTGAAATAATGAATGAAATTTTCTTAATTGAAACAAAACAGTTATATTCATTCATCCAGAATGAGATACAGTGCACCAGTGGCTGTGAATCAAAGCAAGTAAGAGGGAATGAAGGCTGCAGCATGGTATCTTTATCCTCTGTTATTTTAACTATCAAGTCACCTTTCACCTAACCCAGGTTACACTTCTTGTGCACATTATAAGCTGCTCATAGACTAAGGCAGTGATAATGCACCAGGCTCACATTTGGGTGGAGCAGGGTTCATATTCCATCTGCCCATCCTGACTTAGGTTTTTCCAAGTTGCTAAGGTGAAAGCTAGCACAGTTCTTTTGATAACGGCATGGCTGACTTCCTGTCCCATCCTACTTGGGGTGTTATTGTACTGAATATTAAAGGTCAAATCAATAAAATATGTCCATATTTCACCACAACTAAGACTTCATATTCACGTTTGTTGGTTTTGCGTTATTGTTCTGTTCTGTTCTCTTCCTGTTTGTGCATGTATGATGTCATATGCCACATCATTGCATCATGTCACAGAATGAAGCCAATGTCCAGTATTTGTAGGTTCAGCTGAACCTAACATCTATCCCATAGGATACTGATGGATTTGCCCTGGGTCCAATTCCAGTACTCTCTGCAGTTTCTCATGGAACTCTGTTACGGTGATCTGTCTACCGGAAGACAACATTGAGCTAAGTGGCTATAAATTAAGTGCCTGTAAGACAATCATAAAGGACAGTTAAGTCAAGACAGACAGGACGCATAGGCAATTCTGCTTTCAGCCAGCAGATCTGTCAACTAAAACGTGGTGTCGAGTTACTTATAATAAAAACAGTGATACTCTGTGATTGGGCGAACGTCTTACGCAATAATAAATTTATGCATGAAGAGAGAATTAACACATTTGTATCAATAAAAACTGCAAGTACAGGTACTGCATCAACATCATTCCTCAAATAATTTTCTAGAACCTTCTGTAATTCATTCTTCATTCAGTTGTTTAAATATAAAAATATATTTAAGTTCAGACCTTTTTATACCACTTCTTGCTTTTTACATTACTGTACTAATATTCATACTATGAGCAATGTAGAACAAATCACAGTATTATTTCCATCCATACACAATACACTCAAACACTATACAAGAGCAGAGTCCTAACTTTTACTCACATTTTGCATACAAGCAGTCCATCATACTCTGGATTATGTCCAATTTGAATTTGATTGAATGATTTATAAAATTGGTGTCAACAAGAATATGATAGGGTGGTCCCAACTGAGTGTTGTACTGGAAGAACAAAGCCGACGATACCTGAGGGCTGAAAATCATGCAAACAACACATGTAATTAAATGAAAATCTGTAAAGATTATATATCTTAAATAAGGAAATTTTTCCTAATACTCACACTTCGCGGACTTTTATCTGATGTGGATCTTCAGGTTTTTTTTTCCTAGACGGCAAACGATCTTTTTCCTTTCTGAAAAAGAGAACGCAAACGTAAGATTTCAACATTAACACAAAGTAAGACGTTAATAAGTTACGAATGACAGTACTTACATTCTTGAGTCGCTTAAACTTATCATTTTCTTCATTTGCGCAAATCTCTGTTGAACAATTTTTCGCGTCTTTTTCGTTTTACCCTGCACATAAGAATAAATTTGCTTCACAAAACTTACACACACGATCACTGCCGAGTTATAAACAATCTCAGTCATCGTCTTCAAAAATTAAACCATAGTGCCTGTGCAGTTCAGTCACTGAAACACCTTTTAAATTCGCCAAGCTACCGAGAACAACTTGAGTTGCATCTTTTACGTCATTATACAAATGTAAAAGATCCATACGTATTTTAAGTTCAGAGTCATCAACAGCATGTTCTGACAATATTCTCAATTCCCTATCCAATTCTAATTCTCGATTTCTCAACTTTATTATCCTTTCCACAAGATCGCTTTTGTAGTTTTCTGAAGTGTCAGAGTTCTTGGCTGGTTGTGACTGCATTATACAACAAATAATCACTGTTTCGAATAAATCCCATGTACGAAATATTTAACAGTTGTGCTGCAAATAAAAATAGTACGATTCAGATCTGCAGCCTACCTGAAAAATCGTCTCTGGATGTAATGACAATTACTCACCATGTTAAACACAACTGAACTCTCGCAACAAACACGAATACACAACCTAACTTTCAAAACAACAAACAAGCACCCAAACCTCGTGTTCGCCACAGGCCAAATCCTTTCAATTCAGACGCTACTACCAAAGATATGAGTATGTATGCAGCGCTTCGACCAGCTTTCGCCCAAGCTTCGACCTTATGCACCAACACCAACGACTCAAAGTTAATATATTTCTGGATATTCGCCAAATTTTATATTCAGAACAAACTAAGATAATAATTACAACAAAACGTTTGCTTCACAATTAATTTTTTTTGTTTAGTGGAACGTAAAACATAAAACTTCGACTCAAATCAGCTGTACGAGGTAACGGGACGTTCCACTTAATGCATCGCTGGTAAGTCCTCAAATTACTGTTTACGTTGGCTCGACACGTCGGTACTGGTATGTCAAGAGGGAGCGCTTGAATGACAGTTCGGGGAAATTGATTGTGCGCTTGGGTAAATTGCATTTATGTTGTAGGATTAAGCGTTTCTGTTTGCGCGCATTCTTTATTTTCAATGACTTTTTAATTCAATGCCCTCAAGTTGATAGCACGCTTCTGTGAGTCTTTGTACATGTTCCAACAATTGTTTATTGTTGAACGACTTACGGTCGTAGTTTATTCCTATTGCAGCATGCCAAAAGGACCGTGTTACACCATCTTAATACATTATGAGAATTGTGCAGATGCGGAAGAGCCGTGTGTTGCGAGTTGTCGTTGTGGTGCTACTTTTCGTACCATTACTTTACCTGCTATTCGAACAGGCAGGTGGGCGACGAGATGGGACTCTCAATTTTTCCGGAATGGCAAGTGCTATGCGGAAAATCCGGCCTGATAAGGCAGTAAGTAACGCTTTCAGTTTCAGTAATAAGATAAATTTGAGAATAATAATTATTTTGCTATTAGTTTACTTACCCATTTTGTATAAAAGTAGCGTATTGTTGTTTTTAAGACACACAAGACATAGTTATATTCCAGAGAATAGTGTACTGCGTAAGTCTGTTTAAAGCGCCACTCTCTTACTATTATGCCAATGGTACGACATTCGCATTGTAGACATCAATAATTTTTATTGTTTGCTTATCAGTTTCTCGTCTTTCAGGCTTAACTTTTGTCTTGTAGCTGCTGGAAATGGTTAAGATACTAATAGTACAGGCACATAAAAATCTATTTATAGACATTTTAATAGTTTGAAGCTTGTTTTTAATATGGGTAGATTAGGTTGTAAGGCGCCATTATTTGTTTTATTAATTTCGTATGGAGAAATAGCAGAATGCAGTGGGCAATTAAAGCCATTTTTATTCCCTGATGACAGGCAGACATACTGCATGGTTTAGTGATGATAGCGTCCTTTGGGGTAAAATAATCCAGAAGTAAAGTAGTCCTGCATTTGCTTCTCTAAGTAGGGACTACTCAGAAAAATATCGGAAGAAAACTCATACCTGCTGTTCTAAGGATCAGATTGTGGATTATTGGATCCTGTAATCATGTTGACTGGTTATAGAATCTGGAAAGAAAAATCTGTAGCTTGAAGTCACATGAAGTGCAGTGGCAAGAACAACAGGATTTCAGGTCTGGTGGGTACAGTGTTTACAACTGAAATCAAATAGATGTGATACAAGTAAGCTGCTACGAATACAATGTAACTAGACTGATCTTCAGTGTGAAGATTGATTCAATGTAGCTCTCCATATAAGTACCCTGTGCAAGTCTCTTCATCTCGGTATAACCACTGCAACTTAAACCCATTTTGATTACTGTAATGAAGCATTGAGCTCCCTCTACAATTTTTACAGCCCCCTCCCACAGCGACTGATTGAGAGCTAACAAACTCTCTCTCTCTCTCTCTCTCTCTCTCTCTCCCTCTCCCCCTCTCCCCCCCCCCTTCCCCCCCTCTCCCTCCCTCCCCCTCTGAGACACACACACACAAAAAGAGCTGCAAATGATGCATTAAAGGCAAAGAAACAGACTACAGTAGAAGACAAATTGATCGTTTGAGAGTTGAAATAGTGAGGGCAGCAGAGAAACAAACAAGCAAGAAGCCAATGCCGAGTAGAATTCCTTGAATGACACTGGAAATATTAAATTTGGTGAAGTAAATATCGTTGACATGGGAGGCTAGATGGTGGGCAGTTGATTGGAGGTGTTGGTCAATGAGGGCCAAAATTGTATCGGTGGGGGCATAATAACTTGCCAGCCACAAAGGAATATCCAGGATTGTTGGGTTTGTGGAGTTTGGTGAGCATGTGGAAAGTGGATGTACAAGGTGTTGTAGGGGTGAGGATTTAAATGGATTTAGGGAAGAGGTCCTGGAAATGGCCTAAGCCTTTAAGCAGTGACTGAAAGTTATATTGGACTTTCGAGATGGAATCACTCGTGCGGAGTATATAAGCAGAGGAATCAGATAATAGGCAGACACTTTTTGCCAT